>NW_011495048.1:8205846-8206193 GCF_000754665.1 Bison bison bison
ATATGCTATCTAGGTTGGTCATAACTTTCCTTCCAAGGAGTAAGTGTCTTTTAATTTCATGGCTGCAGTCACCATCTGCAGTGATTTTGGAGCCCCAAAAAATGAAGTCTGACACTGTTTCCACTGTTTCCCCATCTATTTCCCATGAAATGATGGGACCAGATGCCATGATCTTTGTTTTCTGAATGTTGAGCTTTAAGCCAACTTTTTCAATCTCCACTTTCACTTTCATCAAGAGGCTTTTGAGTTCCTCTTCACTTTCTGCCATAAGGCCGGTGTCATCTGCATATCTGAGGTTATTGATATTTCTCCCGGCAATCTTGATTCCAGCTTGTGTTTCTTCCAGT
>NW_011495048.1:8206729-8230117 GCF_000754665.1 Bison bison bison
TCTTCTTTTCACAGCTATTTGTAAGGCCTCCCCAGACAGCCATTTTTCTTTTTTGCATTTCTTTTCCATGGGGATGGTCTTGATCCCTGTCTCCTGTACAATGTCACGAACCTCATTCCATAGTTCATCAGGCACTCTCTCTATCAGATCTAGGCCCTTAAATCTATTTCTCACTTCCACTGTATAATCATAAGGGATTTGATTTAGGTCATACGTGAATGGTCTAGTGGTTTTCCCTACTTTCTTCGATTTCAGTCTGAATTTGGCAATAAGGAGTTCATGATCTGAGCCACAGTCAGCTCCTGGTCCTATCTTGGGTTACCCCTCACCAAATTTTCCATGTATAAGATCATGTCATCTGTAATCAGAAATAATTTTGCTTCCTTTTCCCCAGTTTGGTTTGAATGCATTTTATTTCTTTTTCACTCTGGCTAAGACATCTAGTACTGCATTGAATTGAAGTTCTATGAATTTTCTTTGTAGAAGCTCATCCTGGTTTTAGCACTGAAAGTCCCATGTCCTAGGAAGCTCTCAATCCCTGGAAAACCAGGACAGTTGGTTACTCTAGTTTTCTTTTATAAGCAATAATGGAATTACCATTTTTTCTCTTCCTTTCACTTCCTTTATCAGGAAGCTTTTTTTATAACAATGGTAACAACCTTGGTGGCATCTAAAGGAGTTTAAAAAATCCTGATGCCTGTGCCTCACCCCCATGCTTCTGCTGCTGCTGCTGCTAAGTCGATTCAGTCGTGTCTAGCTCAGTGCGACCCCATAGACAGCAGCCCACCAGGTTCCCTCGTCCCTTGGATTCTCTAGGCAAGAACACTGGAGTGGGTTGCCATTTCCTTCTTCAATTAAGGAAAGTGAAAAGTGAAAATGAAGTCTCTCAGTCGTGTCCGACTCTTAGCGACCCCATGGACTGCAGCCTACCAGGCTCCTCCGTCCATGGAATTTTCCAGGCAAGAGTACTGGAGTGGGGTGCCATTGCCTTCTCCGCCTCACCCCCATAGATTCTAATTTAATTGGTTTGGGTGTGGCTTGGGCGTTCAGAACTTTTTAAAGCTACTCAGATAGTTCTAATGTTCAACCAAGGTTGAGAACCATTGGTGTGCAGAGATAGGGAACTATCTCCAAGATATATTGAGTGCAGCATGGTGTGCGTAATATACTACCACTATGTATAAGATGGAATTGTTAGGTAGTTAGAATAGGGGAAAGGAGTCCAAAATGGCGGTGGCTAAAAGACAAGGAAGGGAAAAGCCCACAAAAATAGAACAGAGGAAGGTCAAAGGAAGTTCCGAGGACTGGAGTGAGGACTTCAGGTAGAACAGCACTCCTGACTAAGCCCAATTTGCATAGAGCAGGCCCAGGGGGAAGAAAAAAACATACAAAAAGAGGAGCCAAAGGGCTCTCTCTCTCCCCCTCCTACTCTTTCTCTCTCTCTCTTTACCCACACTCGCCCCCGCTCCGTGCACTCACTGGCATGCTCCTCCACTTTCTTCTCTTCTTCGAGGATGGATTCTCCTGCTATCTTCTAAATAAAATAGAGCTGTAACACTGATTTTTCTAAGAGCTATGGCATGGTTTGTTCAAGACCCAAGAGCTGTAAAGCGCCGAGGGCCTTAATGTCCGTCGCTCCAAATCATTGTTGTGATGAGACAAGAACCAAGAAGCATACACTCGCCTGGCAGAATAAAAAAAATATTTGTATATTTACTTTGTATATAAAACTATCTTTGGAATAACATAGAAGGATCTGTTAACATTGGTTACTGCTAGGGGTATCAACTGGGAATAGGGAGGGAAACTTTTCACTGTGTTCTTTTCTGAACTTGTGAAACTATCACCTATTTTAAAGTTGTTTTTAAGTTCTGTCTCTTTAATCTAGAAAAAACATTCACTGTCCTGAAAAAGTAGATATATAAATGAATAGACAGTTCAATCTTTTTTTTCTTTAAAGCCCTCAAACCACACAAATTTAACACCACCACCACTAGCAACAGTTCAGTTCAGTTCAGTTGCTCAGTCGTGTCCGACTCTTTGCGACCCTATGAACTGCAGCACGCCAGGCCTCCCTGTCCATCACCAACTCCCGGAGTTCACTCAAACTCATGTCCATTGAGTCGGTGATGCCATCCAGCCATCTCATCCTCTGTCGTCCCCTTTTCCTCCTGCCCCCAATCCCTCCCAGCACCAGAGTCTTTTCCAATGCGTCAACTCTTTGCATGAGGTGTACAGTAGTTATGCACAAAAAACTTTCTGAGGAAGGAAATACAAAATTATGTTAAGGTAATATATTACATTATAAAATTAAAATATGTATTTATAAAGGTACATGAATATATATGTATGTGTGTGTGTGTGTGTGTTAAGTCTCATTCATTGTGTCCAACTCTTTGTGACCCCAAGGACTGTAGCCTGCTGGTCTCCTCTGTCCACTGGGATTCTCTAGGCAAGAATACCTGAGTGGGTTGCCACACCCTCCTCCACGGGATCTTCCCAACCCAGGGATTGAACCCATGTCTCTTATGTCTCCTGCATTGGCAGGTGGGTTCTTTACCACCAGCACCACCTAGGAAAAGTGAAATTGCTCGTTTGTGTCCAACTATTTGGGACCCCATGGACTGTAGCTTACTAGCTTCCTCGGAGCTCATGTACATGTATATGTGTATGTTATGTGCCCAGGCAACACCAAAGGGAGTTTACTGATAGAATTATAGTGCTTTTGTCTCTTCGATTTAAACATATGTAAACCATATTCATTATTTTTATAATTAAAAGGGAAAAGAAACTTGATAATCAGGTTTTACTCTAAAGGTAGAGCTTTTGCTCCCCTGGAAGGAGTCAGCTTTGCCTTGCTGATGTGGTGGCTTTTGCTTCTCTCCCTTTCTTCCTGTGCCTTGTGGGATCCTCTCTTCTTGCTCATGAGGAAGCCCAACCCCTGAGGTTTCAAAATCAGCCAGCTACCTCATGGCCATGGCTGGAGAAGGGCCACCCCTGGAGCCAGGCAGCTCCTAGCAGATGCCCAGACAGACTTCATTGAGTGCCTCCCACACAACGGCATGCTAGGCTGTGTGTGGGAAAAATGATCAGGAGACGGGACTCTGCCAACAAGGCCTTACCTGTGTGAAGTGGCAGCCAGGATGAATGCATAGAAGCAGGCCTGTCCTAATATTTATGAGGCCAGGATGAGAGTATTAATAGAGGCCCACATCCCATGTGTCTAAAGATTTAAACGCTGTAACTCAAGCTACCACAGTGTTGACTAAAATATTATCTGTTCTCCTCCAGTAGTAAATATAATTTCGAAGCCCCAGAAAAGGCCAGGTTTGAATGTAGAGTTCCCTCTGTGATTCCTTGGAGTTCTGTATTTGGATAAGGCTGTGACAGACAGCTTCTAAGATGATGCCCAGTGAGCTCCATCTCTTACACTCTTGTGTAATCCCCTCCTCTTGAGTGTGGACATGAACCACCACTTACTTCTTTATTTGTTTGTTAATTTATTTACTTATTTATTGGCTGTGCTGGGTCTTCTTTGCTGCAAGCAGGTTTTTCTCTAGTAGCAGCAAGCAGGGGCTACTCTCTAGTTTGGTGCACAGGCTTCTCCTCGTGGTGAATTCTCTTGTTGCAGAGTGTGGGCTCAGGCTTCAGTAGTTGTGGCCAGTGGGCTTAATTGCCTCACTGCTTGTGGGATCTTCCTGGACCAGGGATTGAATTGTGTCCCCTACATTGGCAGGCAGATTCTTTTGTTGTTGTTGTTGTTAAGTATTTATTTATTTGACTTCGCTGGGTCTTAGTTGCAGCTCATGGGATCTTTAGTTGTGGCAGGTGGGATCTAGTTCCCTGACCAGCGATAGAACCCCTGGCCCCCCTGCATTGGACCACCAGGGAAGAATCTGGCAGGCAGATTCTTAACCACTGGAAAGTCCACATTTATTTAATTTTTAACTGAAGCACAGTGGTTTTTCCATGAATTGCTTCTAACCAATAGTATGTATTAAATGGGATGGGATATCACATCTATGATTAGGTTATACGAGATAGTGGTTTCTCTCTTGCTAGTCCTTCCAGGTTTTGATGAAGCAAGTTGCTGTGTGGAAAGGCCTATGTGACAAGTACACAAGGGTGGTCTTGTCCAACAGCCAGCAAGAAACTAAAGCTTGCAGTCCAATGACCTTAGAGGAACTGAAATTCTGCCAATAGCTACAATCTTAGAAGCAGATCCTTTCCCAACAAGCCTTCAGGTAAGACCTCAGCCCTGGACAGCACCCTGTGAGAGACCCGAAATAGAGTACCCAGCTAAGCTCTGCCCAGATTCCTAACTCACAGCAATTGTGAGATAATAAGTATGTATTAAGTCACTAAGTTTTCAGTAATTTGTTACACAACAACAGAAAATGAATACAATGACACTGCTGGGAGAGTTGGGCTGCTGTCCCAGCCCCCAGTTAGTTATTCACATTCTCTTCCCGCCCCCTCTTTATTTTGAGTCTTGAGGGACTTTGTGTTCATTCTTATAGACACCCACTTTTCATGTCAGTTCTGTCCCCTCTGCTTCCTGCTCCTAGACATCCTTCAGGCCTAGAGGGAGGGCACATCCCAAGCTGGTGTAACCCATGGGAGCAATGCTGCCCTTGGAAGAGTAGGGCAGGGGATGATTGCAGGAACATTCATGCAGGGAATTCCAGGGCCCCAGGTACTCAGTTCAGTTGAATCGCTCAGTCGTGTCCGACTCTTTGTGACGCCACGGACTGCACCACGCCAGGCCTCCCTGTCCATCACCAACTCCCAGGGTTTACTCAAACTCATGTCCATTGAGTTGGTGATGCCATCCAACCATCTCATTCTCTGTTGTCCCCTTCTCTTCCTGCCTTCAATCTTTCCCAGCATCAGGGTCTTTTCCAAGGAGTCAGTTCTTTGTATCAGGTAACCAAAGGATTGGAGTTTCAGCTTCAGCATCAGTCCTTCCAATGAATATTCAGGACTGATTTCCTTTAGGATGGACTGGTTGGATTTCCTTGCAGCCCAAGGGACTCTCAAGTACTCCCAGGTACTCAGAACATTCTATAAGAGGGGATCCAGGTCCTTGCCCTCTCTCCTTGGCCTCCCAACCCACTGGAAAGGGCATAGCTAGTAAAGGGGCAGAGCAAGGCCCTCCAAAGCCCAGGGCAGGGCCAGGGGCCATTCTCACCTCCTATAAGGCCAGCACTGCCTTCATAAGAAGCCCTGGCTGAGGGCCAGGTGGGTTGGATTAGACCCAGAGTGCTGCCCACAGAGTGTAAATGAGCAGAACCACCCCACCTCTGAGGGAAGTCTTCAAAGGGAGCTGTGGTTGAGCTGGATCATAAAGGTGGGATGGCCTCCAGCAAGGCAGCCGGCATTGAGTTTATTGAATTTTTGTTCCCCAACAAGGTGGTTTCTTGAGGGTAGGATGGTGAGAAGTTTGACGGTAGCTCAGAGCGCATCTGTTAAAATTCTGCCTCTATACACTGGTTGTGTTGTTTGTTGTTCCATCGCTAAGTTGTGTCTGACTGTTTGTGATCCCATGAGCTACAGCATGCCAGGCTTCCCTGTCCTTCACTATCTCCCAGAGTTTATGTAGACTCATGTCCATTGAGTTGGTGATACCAACCAACTATCTCATTCTCTGTCATCCCCTTCTCCTCCTGCCCTAAATCTTTCCCAGCATTAGGATCTTTCCCTGCCTTGCTCATAGGTGGAAGGGAGAAGTGAATTTATTCAGTTGCTGATATTCTAGTTTGCTCAACAAGCACTGATAGAAACTTTCAGAGCCTGGTTGTAACTGACGTCCTCCTTCCTCAGACTCCGAGCCACGATGAGGTGTCAGGAGTGTGGAGGTCTGGGTTCTGTGGTGCCTGCCCTTAAGGAGTGTGCATCAGGCAGGGCACCCAGTCTCTGCTGCTTCCTCTGTGAAGTGGAGCAGTTACCGCTGTCCCTCCAAGTGTGGGTCACAGGCCTGCCACCTCAGCATCACCTGGAGCCTGTTTGAAGGGCAAAATCTCAGGCCCCTCCCCTGACTTACTGAGTCAGAATCTCTGGAGCTGGGGCCTGAGAGTTTGCCTAACACATTCACTAGGTGATTTTCTATTCAACAGTTTGAGGATCACTGAGATGGACTGTCAGAGGTCTTCACAGACCTGGCTCCACAGACTTCCCCCACTCACCCTTGTCCAGCTACTGATGCAGGAGGTATGAAGGCTGGGCCCCCCAAAGCAGCAGAACTGATGGGGTTCTGAGGAGTCAGATGTTTCAATTCTATTGTTAGAGACTGCTTGTTATGCTCTGAATGCTTGTGTCTCCCCAGATTTGTACACTGAAATCCTAACCCACAAAGTGATGGTATTAGGAGGTGGGGCTTTGCTCAGGTGCTTCAGTTTTGAGGGTGGGGCCCTCTTGAGTAGGATTAGTGGCTTTTATACAGGAGGCTCCCTGCTGTCTTCACCTGGAGAGGAGACCATAAGAAGTCTGTGGCCCTCACCCACCCATGCTGGTTCCCTGATCTCAGACTTCCAGCCTCCAGAACTGTAACATAAAAATTTCTGTTGTTCCTAAGCCACCCAGTGTGTTCTATTTTGTTATAGCAGCTCAAACAGATGAAGTGCTGGGCTAGGGGGCAGGGCCATCTGGTGCAAAATGCAAATGCAGAGTGCCTTGTTCAAAAGGCAGGAGGAAAGCCTTTTTCTTTGCTCTGTGGTCTTCTTCTTGTCTCATCATGTGTTTTAAAATTTGCTATTTAGTGTCATGCCATCTCAGGAAGGGGACACTTTCAGGGTGAGGACAGACCCTCACAGGCTTCTGGGGCTGTGTCTCAACCCCCACTCTTGCTGAGCCCGTGCCCAGGCCCCTGCGGAGGGCACTGCAGCTGATGGGGAGACCTCTGAGCTCTGGCTGGAGCAAAAGTGATTGCAGCTGGAAGAAGGCAGTGCAGCCAGCAGCCCCTGGGGTACTTAGGGTGATTAATGAATGCATTTGGAAATTTCCTTCTGCTTCGGCCTCAGCTGGCACCTGAACTGTGGTCGATGCTGCAGTACATTTCTGTATAATCTCTTTTGACAGCTGGGAGGAGGGCAAACCCGCAAGACTAACCCAATTACAGTAAAAAGAGAGATCTGGCCGCTCCCCGCTGACAAGGGGAACACAAGGGCATCCCAGTTCAGAGATGTAATGCTTCAGGACTGGTGAGCTGCTAGCACAGCAAGTACTTGCCTGTCCAGCTCCCTGGCATATTTTTACCTCTTGACAAATGGTGGCTGTCACTGTTCAGGTGTGTCAGGGAGGGTGATGTGGAGGGAGCCGAGGGGATTGGGTTCCCCGCACTCCCGTTGCCAGGCCTGTGATGCATCAACCCAAGAGGAGATGCATAGTGATAAGATCCCTGATCAGGGACTCAGAAAAGCTGGGGTCTCCTCTGGTTCTCTGTCTCATGGGGTGGCCTTGGGTAGACATTCAGCCTGTCCGGCCTCAGTATTCTCATCTGTAACATGGAGGTATTCAATGAGATTATACCCCAGGTCCACCTCTTTCATATTTATACATTTTGTATGATTCATATGATGAAAGATTGAGAGAGATTTCAGCCTGTGCAGTTAGTTGTACAGGAGGATCATTAAGAATGTAGCACAGAGTGGGATATACCCTGGATGGTGTGTTGGTCACATCACAAAAATGTCAGGAGGATCATTAAGAATGTAGGGCCGAGTGGAATATACCCCGGATGGTCAGTTGGTCACATCACAAAAATGTCATAAAGAATCTGATGCTTGTTTGTTGGCCATGGGGGACCACTGAAGGCATCTTAAGGGGAAAGGGTTATGTTCAGAGTTGAACCTTAGATGAAGTAGAATGCCAAGTTTTAGAGCTGAGAATAAAAAAAGCCAGTTATGGGGCTATGCCCAGACATCTTTGCCCTTGCACAGCTCCACTGCCTTCCTAAGGATGGTCCTAATTCACAACCTGCAGGCTGAGTTCTCATTCTGTCCTCTTGGGTTGATGCATCGCAGGCCTGGTGATGGGAGTGCGGGGAACCCAATCCCCTCGGCTCCCTCCACATCACCCTCCCTGACACAGCTGAACAGTGACAGCCACCACTTGTCAATCTCACCATCGCTTGTTTCCATCATAACCTTGGTTTGGTCATAACCTCACAGTCATTTGGCATTATCAGACCTCTGCATTTTTGCCAACCAAATGGGTATGAATTGATATTTCACTGTAATTTTAATTTGCATTTTCCTGGTTAGTAGTGTGGTTGAACATCTCTTTGTATATTGATTGGATAGTTATGTTCCCTCTTCTGTGAGTTTGCCTGTTTTTTCTTATGTTGTTAAAAAATCCACTCCCCTGCCCCCACCATAGATTCTGGTTACTAATCTTTCATTAGTTACATGCAGTGCAAATGTATTTTCCCAGATTGTAGTTGGCCTTTTAAGTTTGTCAACGGTGACTTTAGAAAAGCAAGCAGATAATTGTAACAAAGGTGAATTTATCAACATTTTTATTATACTTATGGTTTGTTCTTTGTTATTACTTTAAGAAATCCTTCTTGCCCTCAAATCATAAAGCTATGTTTGATTACTCCTCTAAAAGTTTTCATGTTTTCTTTTCATCTTTAGGTCTTTGCATACTAAATTTATTTTTATATGGTGTAAGATAAGGAAGAATCAGATTGGCTCCAATTTTCTCTCTTTCAAAAAGATACCAAATTGTCCAGTACCACCCAGTGAGTGGCTCAAGGCTCAGCACTCGTGCCCCACCTGGGAGAGGGTGATGTAAGTGAGGTGCCCACCCTCAGGTGGATGAGGGTCTGCAGCACAGAGTGAGCCCTTTCTTCAATTTTGTGTCCTGGGCGCCTTCCTTGCCTCACCCTATTCAGGCCCTGAGGTCGCTCTTCCCTTCCCTCCAGGGGACCCAGCATGTGGCAGGAAGGCTTGTCCTGATAATATGCACCAGGATTTTGGGTCTCCTGCCCAGGAATGTTGGTTCTCCAGGCAGAAGTGTCTTTGTGAAGAGGGAGGGAAAGGAGCCCTGAAATCTCCAGCTGGGGAAGGATGGATGTCTGGGACTGGAGGGGGCGGGGTGGGGCTCAGGAGTGCTGGGACTAGAGCCCCGGAAGTGCTGTTTTCTGAGGCTTCCAGGGCAAGTGGCTGGTGCATAGAAGCCTTTCCCCTCCGTCAGGTCTTGAATGAACCCTGCAGAGTCAGTGCTGTGGGTCCCGTCCCTGCCTTCTCCACAGAATGTGGGAGGTCTTGAGGGCACCCAGAGGTTTAAGCTACTGCATAGACTTGGAACAGATAACAGAATAGAGAAAGATTTTTTTCTTTCAATTCTCTTTCAATCCTTCTAATTGTATCCGGGAGAAAGTCTTCCTTTGGTCTGACTCGTCTAATACTTGCTAATCCCCTCTTTTAATTCCTAGAGACTGGACCTCAGGCTTTGCAGCCTTGGTAGCTATGGTATCTGTTGTTGTTCAGTCGCTCAGTCATGTCCAACTCTTTGTGACCGCATGGAATGCAGCATGTCAGGCTTGCCTGTCCTTCACTATCTCCCATAGTTTGTTCAAACTCATGTCCATTGAGTCAGTGATACCATCCAATCATCTCATCTTCTGTCACCTCCTTCTCCCTGGTGGCTCATATGGTAAAGCGTCTGCCTGCAGTGTGAGAGACCCGGGTTCAATCCCCAGGTCATGAAGATCCTCTGGAGAAGGAAATGGCAACCCACTCCAGTACTCATGCCTGGAAAATTCCATGGATGGAGAAGCCTGGTGGGCTACAGTCCATGGGGTCGCAAAGAGTTGGACACGACTGAGCGACTTCACTCTCTTTATCTGACTAGATAGTTAATCACACTCTTGTTTTCACTGTATTTATATTGGGAGGGCTGTCTTCTATTCTGGCAAGTGATGGCAGTTTGCTGTTAGTGATGCTAACAGAAAGTTTCCTTTTTTGATACATGTATTTTGAGCACGGAATTTCTCCTAGATATATAAAGTCACATTTCTGTGAGTATTTGGATAAAGACAGGTATGGTGATGGTGGTGATCTCATGGTTTTTTTTTTTTTGTCTTCCTTAAACTTTGTAGTTTGCATTTTTCACAATGAGCATACATTCTTTACATAATCAGAAAATAACTATTTTTGTTAAGGAAGAAAGAGTGAATGTTTAAAGGAACACATTAAGTGTAGAATAACACAAGGACTATGGGTTTGGCGACATAGCTGACAGCCAGGGTAGGGCTCCTTCTGGAAGACTGAAGAAGAGGGAGGAGCTGACTGAACGCAGGCGGAAGACAAGGACAGCCTCCCTCTTGGGGGAAATTCAGATGCCTACTGCCCTGGGGCTGGGCTTTGTCCTTTCAGCGTTGTTCAGAGGATTCTGTTTCAGAGTCTCATTTACAAGTTTTGAATTGTGTAAAGCACTGATTGTTTGGGACGATGAGGCCAGGTACATGCCCCAGGTTGGGGTGGACAAAGGGAAACTGGCGGGTCTAAACGGGTCTTATTTGGGAATGCTGTTCTTTGGTCCGTTGTACCAGAGCTGGCAAGTGACAGCCTTCCCCCTACTGGGCTGTTCCCCATCTGTGGTGACCCCTGTCTGGCTCTCTTCCCAAAGAATCCTGGCAGCCTGTGCCAGGGCACAGCACCACCCTTCCCCCATGTAACAGGAGCCCCTGGGGCAAAGGATTCCTGTGACACAGCCCTCTGACTCCTCAGTTCACTGCTCTCAGGAAAAGGCTCTTTTCCAGATCACACCCAGAGTTACTATTTAATCTTTAATGGGGTTGACAGAGTCCAGACACAACATGGAGCAGATAATTAATCCCAGATCTACCCGGGATTTACCTGGCTTCATGGTCTGATTCCGGGGCCTCTGATTATGGAACAGACCACATGGCCACTAATCAGTAAGCACTGCATTCAGCGTGACAGACAGTCACAGGTCCTGCACTCCTGGAGGCGGCAGTCCGATGGAGAAGGCAGACAAAGGATGGGGTGTGGAGAGGGTTTGCAGGATGAGAGGGTGGGCAGCCGCGGTCAGCACTCAGCACTTATGTCTAAGACAGGGCAGGAGACAGTTAGACAGAGACACATAGAAAGAGTTCGCCAGGTGAGGAGATGTGGGGAGGGGCAATCCAGGAAGAAGGAATAGTGTGTGCAGAGATCCAGAGGCCAGAGGGACCCTGCTGTGTTCAGCTGGGGGATGCCCTTTAAGTGGCTAAAGGAAAGAGACCAGGGTAGGGAAATGGGCAGGGCCCAGATCCTACAGGACCTTTTTGAACAGTAGTTCTTAACATGGGTGGGATGCTTTTGTCCCCCAGGGACATTTAACAAGGTTGTCATAACTTGTTACAAGTGTGTGTGTGGTGAGGGGTGGGGTTGGGGAACCAGTGAAGTTGCTCAGTCATGTCCGACTCTTTGCGACCCCATGGACTGTAGCCTACCAGGCTCCTCCATCCATGGAATTTTCCAGGCAAGAGTACTGGAGTAGGTTGCCATTTCCTTTGCCAGGGGATCTTCCCGACCCAGGGATTGAACCCAGGTCTCCCGCATTCCAGGCAGGCGCTTTACCATCTGAGCCACCACTATTGGCATCTAGTGGGTGGAAACCCAGATGCTGCTAAGTGTCCTACAGTGCACAGGATGCCCCGGCCACAAAGAATGACCCAGTCCAAGATGTCAGTAATGCTGAGCTTGAGAAACCTTTGTGTGGGACCACTTCAAGGGCTTAGTTCTTTATTCTAAAGCCAGGGGGAAGCCATGATGGGATTTCACACTGGAGAGGGACACGATCAAATTTATGTTTTAAAGCGCTCACTCTGGCTGTTCCAAGGAAAGTATTGATAGTTTTAGACCCATTCATTCTTTAGCTTGGGAATTTCCAGCTTCTGTGAATCCCCTCCTTGAGGGCTTAACTTTAACTGCCTTGTAGCCATCTGGGTCTTTACCACGGTCGGGAAATCAATTCAGATACTTAGGAACTGAGCAGGCCAGGGGCTTTCCACCAGGCATAATAGGCACTGCCCTAGAGACTATAAAGTGTTTAAGGCCTGTGTGGCAGACAGAAAATATCCCCAAAAATGTTTGTGTTCTAATTCCCAAACCAGTGAATGTGTTACTGAATATGGCAAAACAGATTGTGATCAAGCTAAGGAACTTGAAATGGGAAGATTATCCTGGGTTGTTTGAATGAACCCGTGAAATACAAGGGTCCTTAAGAGGAGCAAGAGGCTCAGGTTCAGACACGTGGTACCAGAGACAGAGGCCAGGGAGAGATTTGAAGAGGCTAGGCTGCTGGCTTTGAGGATGGAGGAAGGGGACCAAAACTCTAAAATAATGAATGTGTATACCACTAAATTAATGGTAATTTGTTAAAACAGCAACAGGGGGACTTCCCTAGTAGTCCAGTAGTTAAGAACCCACATGTCAATGCAGAGAATGTGGGTTTGATCCCTGGAAACTAAGATCCCGCATGCCATGGGGCAACTAAGCCCATGAGCCTCACCTAAAGAGAAGCCTGTGTGCTACAACAAGACCTGATGCAGCCAAATAAATAAATATTTTAGAAAGTACCAAATAGCAACAGGGAACTAATGTAGGCTGGATAAAGTTGTAATTCTGAAATAAAAAAGAAAAACTGCTTAATAGAAATTAAGAAATGTTATTTATTTAAAGGGCTTCCCAGGTGACTCTAGTGCTAAAGAATTCACGTGCCAATGCCGAGATTCAAGGGACGTGAATTTGATTACTGGATTGGGAAGATCTCCTGGAGAAGGAAATGGCAACCCACTCCAGTATTCTTGCCTGTAAAATCCCACGGACAGGGGAGCCTGGCAGGCTACAGTCCATGAGGTTGCAAAATAGTTGGACGTGACTGAGCACACACACACTTTATTGAAAATTTTATTTTATATTATTTAATATATTCAAAAATGTATATATAACATTTTTGAATGTTATATATAACACACAACCAGAAATACTTACCTAACTCAAGAAATCAAGCAGTTCTCATACAGCTGAAGCCCCTTGCAGATCCACAAAATCTGAATCTCATTTCCCTCTCTTCCTTCCAGAGGTAATCAATATCCTAAAATTGGTATTTATTATCCCCATACACTTTTTGTTCCTGTGTCTCCAAACACTATATAGTAATGCTTTGCATGCTATTTTATATACATGACATCATAATGCTTGTATTCTTAAGCAACTTATTTTTTGTATCTAACACGTTTTGAGAGCTGTTTTGGTTGATGGATGTAGTGATTGCATATTACCCTAATGTATGAATAGGTCATAATTTATTCTGCTGATAAACATTTAAGTTGTTATCAGTTTTGGCTATTACAATGTGGCCATAAACATTTTTGTGCCTGTGTTTTGGTGCACTTCTGCAAGGGTTTCTCTGGAACTGATTTCCTAGGAGTGAAACCCCCGGGATCTTGGATAACCAGCTTCTTCAGAGAGTTCCAAACTGCTCTTCAAAGAGGTCAGGCCAATCTATACTCAACCAGCAAAGCATAGACGTGGTAGGGATGGTAGTACTGGTAGCCTGTAACAGTTTTATTGATATGACAGGTGTAAAATGGTATTTTATTGTATTTTTAACTTTTATTTTCTGGATTCTTATGGAATTGAGTATCTTTTCCTATGTTTATAGAACTACTCTGTTTCTTCCTTTGTGAATTTCCTGTTCATCTTTTTGCCCATTTTCCCATAGAGCTTTCTATTATCAGTATGTAAAAAATTTTTATATTATTTTGGATACTAATCCTCTGAAGCTAGATATGTTGTAATTGTCTTCTCCAACTTTGTGTTTGTGTTTTCATGATGACATGTGTCTACTGAGGTGGGTTTTCACTTTACTCTAAGGCAGCTACAAACCCTGTAGGACCCTGATCTCTTGCTTTTTTGTCAAGGCTCAGTTGATGCAGATTATAGAGAGCTGCTCCATAAAATGATTTTCAAAGATGAGGATCTTCTGGACATGCTCTGAATTATTAACATAATTTATTATGAAATGATATTCAGTTCAGTTCAGTTCAGTCACTCAGTCGTGTCCGACTCTTTGCGACCCCATGAATTGCAGCACGTCAGGCCTCCCTGTCCTTCACCAACTCCCAGAGTTTACTCAAACTCATGTCCATTGAGTTGGTGATGCCATCCAGCCATCTCATCCTCTGTCATCCCCTCCTCCTGCCCCCAATCCTTCCCAGCATCAGAGTCTTTTCCAATGAGTCAACTCTTCGCATGAGGTGGCCAAAGTACTGGAGTTTCAGCTTTAGCATCATTCCTTCCAAAGAAATCCCAGGGCTGATCTCCTTCAGAATGGACTGGTTGGATCTCCTTGCAGTCCAAGGGACTCTCAAGAGTCTTCTCCAACACCACAGTTCAAAAGCATCAATTCTTCGGTGCTAAGCTTTCTTCACGGTCCAAATCTCAAATCCATACATGATTATGAAATGATATACACATATTTATTTAAACCAGAGATCACAAACTTCATGCCTGCAGGGAACCAGGTCAGTGACATAAAAGATTAAAGTGGGCTGGATAGGACATGTGGTCCTCTCAGAGGCACTTATTTGAGGCTGCCCATGGGCTTCCCTGATGGGTTAGTCAGTAAAGAACCCCCTACTGTAACCTATGAAGTAGGTTACAGTATTATACTCATCTTACAGATAAGGAAATCTTAGGTTTGGAGAGCATAAGCAACTTACCCAAAGTCACATAACTAGAAAGTAAAAGAGCCAAGATTCAAAAGAATCCTAAGGGCTGTTAGCATTTTTAACTATGATGCTACAATGCTCATCAGGGTATAAGAAACAGTTGACGTCTCTCTTAACTCCGCGATAAGAAGCATGGCAGTGGAGGCGAGAGTGTAACTGGCAGCTGGGATGGGACCTCAGCGATGGGGAATGTTAGCACACAGTGAGGACTGTGGCAAACTGGAGAGGAAAGGCCTGTTACCTGGCTTCTCCATTCCAGCTCCCTGAATTCAGCAGGGAATGCAGGCCAAGTGTTGACAGATCTTTTTTTTCCCCCCAAGAAAAGCTGAAAATCCAGATTTTAATGGGAATGGTAGTTGATTTTTTGTATTGGCTATTTGTCAAATTAAATAATTTCATCATAATTCTCAGGCCAAATAAAATATTTTTATGGGCTGAAACTTTATGACTTTTGATTTAGCCCAGAATAAATTGTTTATAGCCTGAACTACTTTTGTGAGTAACCAGTTCCATAAGAATCATATGAAATAACATTTCCTTCTACTTGCACTAAACAACATCAAGGAAGTAACAAGTGTCTCCCTGTATTATAATGCTTACAAATTTGGAGTCTCCAATACAATCTCATAGACTTCAATCATATCTTATATTTATCATCATCTTTCTAGACAGAAGTTACAACTGGTGAAATTAGTCACAGAACCTGGAACTGATGGTCCTGGTATTGACTAGCTTTCCACTGAAGTTTATGAAAATGATTTTTTTTTCCTCTCAGACCAAGGCAAGTGTCTTGATGTCAGTAATTTACTTGAAACCACTGCAACATTGATGGTGTAACACTGTGTACTTACAAGTTAGATTAAGCTTCAATTATAGGGGCAGTCTGTACCAAGGGTGTCAGCTAGTGCTGTATCAGAAAGGCCATCTACCAAGGTGGGCCCTATGAGTGCTTGAGTAATTTATACCTTGATCCACAGCAGACACTGCCAATCAGCACAGTGAATATCCGAAATGGATTTGATGTGATGCAATTAGTGCCTTGGTAATTAGCATAAAGAATGATAGAAAAGGACTCTCACTGATAAAGTTAAAAGATAGTCAAGGTATGTGAATAAGGTAAAATATTTTAGAGGTACTCCTCATGTTTGCCTGAACAGAGTATAAGAGCTTAGCATAAACCTGTGAAGACCAGTGCCAAACACTTTGTCCTGAGATCTTCCTGTCTCCAAATGTAGCTGTAGGAGGATTCTGGTTGTGTGATGCTGCTACCATGAAGATAATAAAATTGTGTCTCTGAAATGTTGTTGATTCTGCCTCCAACAACATGCCAGGTAGTGGCTGGAACGCCTGAAAGGACAAGAGCTGGAACTTTATTAAATCCATGGAGCCAGTTACATGAAATATTCTGTGCCTAATTGTTTGTGAATGTTTGTTTTACAAATGTCTATATAGGGGGTTCATGGGGTTTGGCCTTCTCAGGTGGCTCAGTGGTAAGGAATCTGCCTGCCAGTGTAGGAGATGCAGGTTTGATCCCTGGGTTGGGAAGATTCCCTGGTGGAGGAAATGGCAACCTATTCCAGTATTCTTGCCTGGAAAATCCCACTGATAGAGGAGCCTGGTAGGCTGCAGTCCTTGGAGTCACAAAGGGTCGGACACAACTGAGCTACTGAACATACACGCACACACACACACGCACATATATGGGGTATATTTTGGTCTGAGATTTGCTTTCATTATAACTTAATAGCCAAATAATGAGTAAGCAGCTGACTCTCACCCACTTCCAAATGTTTGGGCTACTTGTGGACTTAAACAATCTTAGGTCAGTTCCCAACAATAGGAAAATGGAGCCAGACCTCAGGGATGAGAGGTGGTAACTAAGGGCCTCAGGAGAATGCGTGCTATCATCCTTTCTTCCCGTACCCTCCACGCTGCTGCCGCCATGGGCCTTTGAGACCAGACTGGAGACACCTCTTTTCTCTTTTCTCCCCTAGCCTTGGAGGTTGCCTGTGAGGTCTGAGAATGTGCCGGGTAGAATCAAATAGTTCCCATAAGGCCGGCCCCTCCCAAAAAGGAAACACACAGAAAAGCTGGGGTGCAGAGAACCAGCCCTGTGGAATGCTCTCCAGTGAACATTTTAATCTCAAGTCTGAATTAGTCACAGCAGTAGCTTTTCAGTAAGTGTATTTTTAAAAAGTATCCTCCGTGCTGTGCCAGATTACAGAAGCCTATAGACATGTTCCTTGCCCTTAAAAGGTTAACAGGATATCTTTTTTGTTTTAATACATAGATTGATAAATATGATAAAGCTCTCCTTCTGTGATCACCACAGCATAAACCAATTCTTCCCTTGGAGAAGCTCCTGTGGTTTTCCTTTTTCTTTAAGTCCATTCCTTTTTCTGTGAAATCTTGACTTCCTTAATCATTCTCTTTTCCCCTTTGTTTTTCCCTGCCCTACAAACTTCCTGTGGTTCCGCTTCAGACTTCAGCCTCCATCGTTCCTTAAGGTTTTACTCACTCTCCGGCCCTAATCTTAGTCTTTGAAATTCCACTCAATGCAGGGACTGTCCCCTGTTCTCAAAGAGATGAGTGTCACTGGATTCCCAAAGCATTCCTCTGGGTAGATATCTTTTCTTCTCAACTACATTTTAGACCTATCAAGGACAGGGTCTATTTTTAGCTTCTTTTGTATCTCTCTGCCTTACAGCATCTGCTCTACAAATAAATTCTCAGTAGACCATCGCTTCTTTCCCCATCTGGAAGATGTATCCGTAAATGTATGAATCTAGGTAGTGGCGATGGAAAGCTATAGATCTGGGTGGGGGGCACCATTATCATAGATAACATTTTTTAGCATTTATTAATCTAGCATTTCTCTTCATCATCATAAAAAAAATCCTATAAAGTAGTTATAAATTGTATTATTATACCCAATAACCAGTGAAAAAATTGCAGCACAATGAAGTTTAGTAATTTGTCCAGGGTCAGGAGGAGCCCTACACTGAGGGGAATCCCAAACACTGCAAAATGATCTGGTAGAAAACAGGGAAGGGTTGTATGGGAGTGGTGGTGGGGTTGCTTCTCAGCAAGACTATAAATAAGGCCTCTTAACTGATTTGGTAGTTCAAACATATATTCACAAATCCCTTCCAAGTGAGGAGCCAAAATATCTCCCTTTGAGTATGGGTTGGCCTGCTTATAGGAATAGCATATGGCAGGAGTGACAATGTTTGACCCTTGAGACTAGGTTATAAGAGGCATTGTGGCTTCTTCCTTGCTCTCTCTCCTGCTCACTTTCTCTGGAGGAAGCCAGCTGCCATGTTGTGAGGATACTCACGTAGGCAGCCCAATGGAGAGGTCCACGTAACAAGGAATGGAGGCCTCCTGCCCACAGCCAACAAGGACTGAGGCCTTCTGCCAACAGCCGTATGAACAAACCAAATGATTGGAAGCAGATTCTCTGGCCCTAGTCAAGCCTTCAGATGATAGCATCCCATCTGACTTCTTGACTGCAAAATCACAGGAGACCCTGAGCCAAGTCACTTGGCTAGACCTCTCCTCAATTCCTTATCCATTCAACCTGTGAAATGATAACTGTTAGCTGTATTACACTGCTAAGTTTTGGGATAATTTGTTATACAGCATTTGATAACCAATGTGACTAAGTTAACCTCTAAGTAAGTAGTTCTTACTCTTTGGTGAGGTATCAGGAACCCCTTTGAGAATCTCAGAAGAGCTATGAACCATCTCAGAAAAATGCACAGACACAGAAACACAGTTTCTTGAAGATCATATATTCTGATTAAGCCCATTCAAGGATCTCAGGTTAAAAATTCCTTCTCTAAATACTAGAATAGTCCAAGTATAAATTCTTTCCCACAAAATCCTTTTCCTGTGGATGACTAATTTAAAGCATTTTAAACAAATTCTTACCCTCAATTTATTTTTTCCTTGAGATGGAAGAATTTGTTAAGGAAGAACTCTCCCCACCCCTCATCCCTGCCCCTCACCCCAACCCAATTCCCCAGGCTCTTTCAACCCAGCACATTCCATAAAGCAAAGGGGTCAATCTAAGTTTTCTCATGGTTCTATTTTTGTGACTCAATTCTTTTGGAAGAGAGAGGGTAACTGGTAAGATTTCCAGAAAAGTCAAACAGTAGTTGCTAGAAATACAGGAAGGAAGTATGTTCTTGAAAGATTAAAACTCCAAGGCTCAGAACTAAATGAGTTGGCCAGTTTGTATTCTTAGGACACATTGGAGCTTTGGCAAAAATCCTACTGAGCTCACTCTTCATCTACTTGAGCACCCCACTCTGTTTTCACATATACCCATCTCCAGGCTGACATCACTTGTGCGAAGGAGAAGCATAGTTATTCTTCTCCATTTTCTACCTGGGAAGATAAAGACTTCAAAAGGGACACAGACACAGGAGGAAGAGCAATTAAACTTCCTGTATGAAGTCAGTATCTGCTGAATCCCTGGAGGCCATGGTTTCCGATCAAAACAGTAATTGTGGCTCTGATTCACTTCTGCTTTGGGGACCCAGAATGGTTTTCGATTCTATTCATGGACGCATATCTCTGGGCTGCAGAAATGTGCATAATGCAATGCGAGAAATATAACCCAGGAAGTGAGAGGGAGCTTTCCGGGCACCAGGGTATGTTCATCTGGGGGAAATTAAGGCAGCCCTATAGGGTTTGAGTATATGGCAGTGATCTCCAATCGTTTTGGCACCAGGGCCCAGTTTCGTGGAAGACAGTTTTTCCACAGACCAGGGATAAGGGGGATGGTTTGGGAATGATTCAAGCACATTACATTTGTTGTGCCCTTTAATCTAATGCTCCCGCTAATCAGACAGGAGGTTGCATGGCCCAGAGGCTGGGGACCCCTGAGTGGAACTGGAACTCTGGAGAGGTCTGGGTTGGGAGATATTTAGTAGTTAAAATGTGAGGATAAAAGGGCTTGCTCACTGAGAATAGAACTCTGAAATCTTATGGGTTGGAGAGGAATAGAAGCCCACTGAAGAGTGGGAGGAATGGTTGTGAAGCTGGTGAGAAAAACTGACAGAGAGAAAAATGTGAGAGAAGTCAATGGCGAAGTGAGTTTAAAGATAGAGAGAAAGTAGTTTTGCATGTGAGCAGATGGATTAGGGAAGTGACAGTTGAAGCACGTCAATCGTTTTTAGCGTGAATAGGGGCTCACTGATGGTCTTTGAAAGAGTATATCAGTGGAATAGAGGGGGCAGAAGCCAATGCGAGCAGGCTGAGGAGTGAATGAGCTGAGGAATTGGCTCACATAAATATGGCTGAACAGAGTCAATCAAGATTTGAAACCAGAATGGGCAGAGATTTCTGTCAGCTCTTATTGTGGGCAGCTGGAAGGCTGTAATGAATGGACCGTATTCACTTTGCTGTTTGTTCATAAAATCTACCTTCAGGTCGTGCTAGTGGTAAAGAACCCGCCTGCCAGTGCAGGAAACATAAGAGACTCAGGTTTGATCCCTAGGTTCAGAAGATCTCTTGGAGGAAGAAATGGCAACCCACTCCAGTATTCTGCCTGGAGAATCCCCATGGCCGGAGGAGCCTGGTGGCTTTATAGTCCATGGGGTCACACAGAGTCGGACATGAGTGAAGTGACTGAGCACATACATACTTTCACTCAATGAGTAAAATCATGTTTTTAATAAACTGAGGGAGCTCTCTAGAGATATAAATTTTGGTATAGAGAAGATTTGGCTAAATGAGCAAAAGCCATCTGCCCAAATTAGAGCTATCAGAAGAAAAAGCCTTCACAGGTAGTGACACACAAGAAATTGTTCAGGAACCAAGGAACTGAAGGGTACAGGGTAGTGAGGGAGTCACAAGTAATCCAAAGGTCAGGGCAGGAGGTAAGACGGCCTTTGCTGCCTCGTCTGAGACTCGGCCTCTCTGAATAATCAACCCTGGTCTTAGATGTATCTAGAGGACGAAGTTCTGGGAAATCCCACAGACAGAGGAGCCTGGTAGGCTACAGTCCATGGGATTGCAGAGTCTGACACAGCCGAGCAACTAACACTTATACTTACTTAGAGGGCAAAGAGGAGACGGACAAATCGCAACAGACAATTCTAGGACTTAGTTCAGAACATAGGCATCATGGGATTTGTAAAATTATTTTGTTTCAAATAAATTGATTTCCTGTGTGTTTTAACAAATCATTTTATTATCTTTCTGGCTTTAAAAAAAGTGAGTACAGACAACATTTTCTAAGTTTTTCCAGGCCGCTGGCAGGGGCTGCCCTCAGACTCCTGTGATGTTTCTCTGTGCTTCTCGAAGGCCTGCCCCTGCCTCTATGGCTGTGTTACTTTGACAACCTGTCCAGGGATTCTGTCTCCTGAAGACACTCGTTGCATGTGATCCCCAGCCCAATGGCAGAGCCCAGTCTGCTCTCGGCCTGCGTTGAGGCACAGGTAGCACTCCTGGGCCTCAGGCCCCACAGGACTTGCTGGTGAAGTCAGACCCTGTTCCCATGGCAGACGGCCTGCCTCTGCGCCCCTGCTTTGTCCCTGCGCCTGCTGCTGCCGCCGAGCTGGTGTCTCCTGCCGGGACATCTGTTGTGTAATGCAGGTGGGACAGGGAATGTGAGGGCCAGCACCAATTTTCAGGAAGTAAGGCTGGAAGCCGACAACTTTTTTGGGGTGTACTCCGCCTCACAAAACCTCAGCTGGCTGCCTGCTGTATCCATGGAAACCTCCACTAAAATTCAGGAAGAGAAGTAGGCAAAAAAAAATTTCTTTTTGAACATTTGGTGACCACCAGTACTCTTGCCTGGAAAATCCCATGGATGGAGGAGCCTGGTAGGCTGCAGTCCCTGGGGTTGCGAAGAGTCGGGCACGACTGAGCGACTTCACTTTCACTTTTCACTTTCCTGCATTGGAGAAGGAAATGGCAACCCACTCCAGTGTTCTTGCCTGGAGAATCCCAGGGACGGGGGAGCCTGGTGGGCTGCCGTCTATGGGGTCGCACAGAGTCGGACATGACTGAAGCGACTTAGCAGCAGCAGACATAAGAAGAGTAACAATCTAATATGCAAATGATGATAATTGTTATAAGCCCAGAAATCCCTAGCTCGTAGGATGGAGTGGAAACTTGGCCTCACAGCTGTGTCCTGTGGTCACACAGGACAGTCTCATGGGCATCTCTCTTGCTGGGAGTTCAGAAGAATGGAGCCAGCCTCTGGTTTGATTACTGGAGGCGCTGGCTTCTTCAATGTCACAATAAAGCAAAAACTTGGACTTTGTCAAAAATTGGAAGGCAGCCCTGGCTCATTTTGCTGAACTTAAAGCCATGTGTCTTCTTTGGGGACTGGGTCTGAACGTGGAAAGTCCTTAATGCCTGTGGTGGCATTTGCCCTTGAGGAGTTTTCTGCCACAATTGCTGTGAAACCGGACCCCCAGCTGGAAAAGGGCCTCCTAATAGCCCAGTCACCTTGAGTCGGCTGTCACAGCACCCTGAGATCCCACTCCCTGCCTCCTGGATCTGCCACCTCCTAGGACCTGAAGTTGAGTTCCACTCCTAATGCCTACCAAGCAAGCTTTTGGGAAAATAATGTGAAACAATGATTTTATTATTTTTTGTTTAAAGTAACATATATTCATTATAAGAATTCAAGTAATATAGAAAAAAGTACAATAAAAATAGTAAAAAAAAAAAAAACTCACTATGAATCCTATAACTATCCCAACATTTATAAAACATCCTTGGAGACTCTGTTGTGTGTATGTGGATAAATAGAATAACTAAAAGAATTTTTAAAAATGGGATTATACTCTGCACACCATTTTAGATGAAAAAAATTTAGTATTGTTTTACTTGAATTTAATGTTAGAGGGAATTGAAGCAAAACTTAGAAATGACTAAACTGGTTGCTTCTTCACCACAAGTTCTTTACAGTTTAATTCTCTTAGGATTAAAAACAGAATGAAAAACATTAAAAGATTGAATTTGCTATGCTTTAAAAAATAGAGAAGTTTCAATTTTAAGTATTTAGTATCTATTGACTTTCTGCTTGAATGATGAGGAATTTCCCACACTTACACTTTAGACCATATCCAACTCTATCTCTTGACCTTTATTATATTCCCTCGTTAATGTTTACCTCACTTAATTTTGTTCTCTAAATGTACTTCTTGCTGTGGTTTAGCTTTAGCTTTATATTTAATGGACCCAGTGCTACCTTCCATGTTACCCCATTGTTACGTGTTCAATAGTGTCCTCTCCAAAAAGGTATGCTTGTGTCCTAATTCCCAGTACCTCAGCATGTGACCAATTTGAAAATAGAGTGTTTACAGGGGTGATCAAATTAAAATGAAGTCATTAAAGTAGGCTTTAATCCAATATGACTGGTGTTCTTATACAAGGGGACATTTGAACCTAGATTGCACAGAGGGAAGACTATGTAAAGAGATGTAGGGAGAGCACCATGTGAAGATTGGAGTTACGCTGACCCAAACCAAAGAATGTCTGTTACTAAAAGAAGCTGGAAGAGGCAAGGAAGGATCCTTCCTTAGCTCCTTCAGAGGGAGCATGGCCTGGCCCTCACCTTGATTTTAGAATTCTAGACTCCAGAATTGTGCAACAATATTGTTCTAAGCCATCCAATT
>NW_011495048.1:8230217-8235612 GCF_000754665.1 Bison bison bison
TCCAATTTGTGGTATTTTGTTATGGCAACCCTAGGAAACGAATGCACCTAGGTTCTATATTCTAGAATTTATTTTCACTCCTTGCTTGGTTGAATAGATTTCATTTAAAAGTTGTTTTTCTAGAAGTTTCTTGAGCACTTTATTCCCTAAAGTTTTTGCATGCCTAAGAATGTTTGTCTATTGCCCAGGTAATCTGAGGGATAACTTGGCATGTTCACAATCCTTGAACCATATTTTCTTTCCCTCAGACTTTTCTAGATGTTAGTCTTCTGTCTTTTGGCATTGGGAAGGAGCCTGAAGAAACTTGATTTTTCTCTCTGTAAATGGTTTACTATTTGACCATCCACATGAAACTTTCTTTATTGTTAATGTTTTATAACTTCAGTAGGATATATTCGGAGAAGGCAATGGCACCCCACTCCAGTACTCTTACCTGGAAAATCCCATGGGCGGAGGAGCCTGGTAGGCTGCAGTCCATGAGGTCGCTAAGAGTCGGACACGACTGAGCGACTTCACTTTCACTTTTCACTTTCCTGCATTGGAGAAGGAAATGGCAACCCACTCCAGTGTTCTTGCCTGGAGAATCCCAGAGACGGGGGAGCCTGGTGGGCTGCCGTCTATGGGGTCACACAGAATCAGACACGACTGAAGCGACTTAGCAGCAGCAGCAGGATATATTCTGATGTTGAAGAGTCTATACCAATTTTGCTTGGAATGTATCAGTATATGCCCTTTTGATTTGTAGGTTTAAGTCATCTTTGTTTCAAGAAAGTTCTCATCTATTTTATTTTTGAAAATAATTTATATTTAATTCCTTGTATTTTCCTTCTACAGAAATGCCAAGGATCCCTATTGGTCTTCTATAACAAGCAGTTTACTCTAGAAACATGAACAAATCTTGTTTTTTGTTGTTGTTCATTTTGTGTAATTTCCTGGATTTTTTCCAGTATGGTTCCAACTGCTCAGTCAGTTATTTGCATTCTATGTCCTGCTGCATCTAATGTAGATTCCATCTCTATTGAGTCTTACTCTTCCATTTTTATCCTACATCTACTAGCTTGCTTTTAATCTTTTTCTTTCATTTTTAAAATTACTTCTTTGAACTCTTACGTCTTTTCTTTGGAGTCTTTTTCTAGAAAGATGTGTTGGCTGAAATTTCTTTGAGAATATAGAAAATTTATCTGAATATCTCTTCTGTTTCCTTGGGTAATTCCTCTTGTGATATTTATTTTTTTAAGTAGCTTTTGTGTGTATTCCCTTTCTCTACAATTTCTATGCCTAAATCCCATTAAGGTTTCTTTTTGTAAGTAGTTTTTTTTTCTTTTTGGTGTGGATCATTTTTTTTAAACCTTTATTGAATTTGTTATGATATTGCTTTATTTTATGTTTTTGGCTTTTTGGTCATGAGACACACGGGATCTTAACTCCCTGATCAGGGATTGAACCCACACCCCTGCATTGGAAGCTTGAAATCTTAACCACTGGACTGCCAGGGTGGTCCCTATGGCTTCTTTTTGATAATTACTTGTCATTGAATAAGGTCTGCTACTGGCTGAATAACAGTATGACAAGTAGAGAAGCTGGTGAGGGAATTAAAGTGTTTCAACTTCAACAGTTCTTATTGTTTCAAACACCCTTTCAGTTATTTCCTTTCCCTTGGGGACCATCTCCTCTTAGCTTTTAGTATTCTGGAATCCCATGTTAGACTCATAAACTTCCTGTAATACAGTCTGGTGGCCCCTGCTTCTACTTCCTCTACCCCTTACTTCATCCTGTGCGTTGTTGCCACATGTCTCCCGCTCTGGAGGCGAGGTCAGCAGGTGGCTCCTGCAGCCCTGCCTCTTCTGACCTTCTGCAGTATAGATCCCACTCTCTATGGGACATTCTCCAATCTCTACAGGCAGCCTGTGCTACCATATCTCATAAATGCAATAAAGATGTAATCAGCCAACTTTCCATCATAGTCCTTTGAGAAGATCTGGGTCCTACCGTGGATCTAAGAAGGTACCTGGCATCTCTCTCCCCTGTTCTGGTTCTGATCCCACAGTAATCAGCAGATTTACTTAACAGCTTCTCATTGACAGGTTTGGGCCTTCCTTGTCCCATTGAAAATGGAGGTCTCCCTCTATTTTTCATTTCTTTTGCTTTGTTCATTGGGTTTCATAAAAGGAGAGTGGGATAAATATTTTAACAGGAAGTTTCTTGTCTTGAAAGGCTAATTGATTATATAGCCTATTTATAGCTTGAGAAGATTTATCGGTATTATATTTATATGTGAGTGTGCTATAAATTATAAATAGGAACATAATCTACTTTACCATTAGTTTATATTCTTCTGCTTTCTTAGTCTTAAAAGTGTCCTTGTTTGTCATGAATAGCACTCCTTAGATTCTGTTGGTTTCTTTTCAAAATGCAGATATCTTTGTGACTTTTTATTATAAAAATAGCAAATATTCATTGTAAAACATCAAACAATATTGAAAACAAAAATCACAATGAAAATCATTGAAAACCCCACCATCTCTATGTAACTACTATTAAGTTTAAGTGGTCATCTTTTGAGAGATTTTCTAAGTATACACAAATGTGTCTATAATTTGACAAAACAGGGTCACAAATGCTGTTCTGTAAAGTTTTAAAAATTATAAAAATTTTGTTTCAATACATTATCATTAGAAGAAATTCAAAGGGTGCTTCCTTATTCTTTCCATTCCTTTTCCCTTCTTTTGGGAAAAGCACTGGTCTCAGACTTCCAGGCGTCTCCGTTATTCATTTAAATACATTTAGAAACACGTGAAACCTGCATGATTTTTGAAAACATGAATTAGATCATACTGAATATGACTGAAATTCTAAATTTGGTATTTTCTTTTTTGTTATTGTGAATAGGATCTCATTTTAAATTAATATTTCTAATGAGTTCAAAGGAATTGTGTTTTGAATATACACTGTATCTTATATTCATCCACTTTACTCAACTGTTTCATTAATTCACATGAAGCCTCCATATCACTGCAGTGGCCAGATGATCATTTTAGGCGACTGGGGTGAAGGTGGGACTCAGGGCTTCCTGTTCTGCTTCTATTTTTAATGACTGCTTTACATTAAAGATAAAACCAGCTTTGTTTTAAGTAACTCTATATCATGTTATTGGAATATATTTCTATTCCTCTTTTTGTAAGTGAAAAGTGACTATTGAATTTTATCAAGTGCTGTTTCAGCATCTGTTGAAGTCATCACATTTTTCATTATTTAATCCAGTGAATTGGGTGATATTTTATTGTAATTAGTAATAACAGTTGCTTTTGTGTCAAACACTTCAATCATTCTTGGGATAAAGCCTCTTTGGCTATAAATAAATGTTAGTGAAATCTATGTTTATTTTAATGTGAGATTTGTGGGTGGCTTTGATCAGGTGAAGATTCCCTATGTTGGGGCCAGTGTGAGGAAAGCAGGAGAGACTCCATCTTGACACCTGTCATCCATTTTAAAGACAGGATGTGAACTGGGCCTGAACCCTGCCCAAGAGTGAGGAAACCATTGCTAGTGGAGAAGACATAAATGCTGTTCTCTCCTGGAGACTCCTGGAGACTTCCCTCCCTACAGATGACAAATGGAGATTACAGTTGAGGCCAGGCTGCCCCTGTTAGGTTAACCATGGAGACATCCCCCTTGATATATAATCATCTCCCCCCCTTTATTGCTTTAACCTTAATTGCTTATTCTCCTAGCATCTACTTGTTGTAAAACTCAATCATATACAAGAAAGAGGTTGCTAACATGTAAGCAGTCACATAGTGGGGGGTATAAAACTGGGCCTCTCAGAAACATCAGGGTCCTTGCTGGCAACTGATCCCCCTTGGACCTGCTGGTGTAATAAACTATACTCCACTGTCTTGAGTGTCCTCTGAGGTATGTTTTGCAACTCTGGATTCCACAACACCCAAAGCAGTGCTTCTTACCCTTTTCCTCATTACTGTATCCATAATAAGGATTTTTGACATTTTTTTCTTAATTGACTCCCATGTAATTTTAATTCCACAGATATACTATGTATCTGTATATATACTGTCTGTATACCTGCACTTTCTATGTAAAAATGCATAAGATGTTTTAGTCCCCTCAAGAATCAAATTGCTCCATCAGATTGCATTGAGCTGTCACTCCATTGTGAATACATGGCCTATAGTATTCTTTGTACATTACCTTTATTAGATTTCAGGATCAAGCCCTGTGTGTTTTTATATCTTGGGATAAACTATGCAATAGGTCATACTTTCAAGGTTCAGAAACAAGGTATGGAATAGCAGAGCTGCTTTAAGTGAAGACCAAGTCTGTTCATCAACTCCCCTGCGAACATCCTAATAAAGACAGACCAAGAAATATATTTGACCTTTGTCATCACTAACAAAGTCAGCCCCAGGGCTTTCCAATTTCACTCCAATCCATCCCTAGAAGGCCTTTGCTAGGCAAGACTTTGTAAACTGTGGCCCACAGCTCTTCACAATGTCAATCACAGGTCCTTTAGCATGTGGATCAGAGAGTTTGCAATACTTAGTGGAAAAGAGAGATTATAGGACAGGAGAGGAAAGCAAGAGGTGATGACCTAGAATGTTATTAGACTCCTAAAGCTGTATGCATTGTGCATATGGTCTTAGCTGGACAGCATGACAGTCAGACAGAACAAGACTCCATAGGGAAAGCTGGTTATAAAGCCAAGAAAGTGAAACCAAAGATTGACAGTACAATAGGGTTTGAACCCAGAGAGAAGTGGAGGACAGAGGTTGGAGCCACAGACTGAGCTGTAGACTGGGATGTTGCAGTAAGTATTAAAGTACATATGGATGAGAGCCCAAGGCTGTGTTCTCAGTTCAGTTCAGTTCAGTTGCTCAATTGTATCCAACTCTTTGCAACGTCAGGCTTCCCTGTTCATCATCAACTCCCGGAGCTTACTCAAACTCATGTCCATCTAGTCAGGGATGCCATCCAACCATCTCATCCTCTGTCGTCCCCTTCTCCCGCCTTCCATCTTTCCCAGCATCAGGGTCTTTTTAAATGAGGTGATTTTTTGCATCAGGTAGCCAAAGGATTGGAGTTTCAGCTTCAGCATCAGTCCTTCTATTGAATATTCAGGACTGATTTCCTTTAAGATGGACTGGTTGGATCTCCTTGCAGTCCAAGGGACTCTCAAGAGTCTTCTCCAACACCACAGTTCAAAAGTATCAATTCTTCGGCACTCAGCTTTCCTTATAGTCCAATTCTCACATCCATACATGACTATTGGAAAAACCATAGCTTTGACTAGACAGACCTTTGTTTGCAAAGTAATGTCTCTGCTTTTTAATATGCTGTCTAGGTTGGTCATAACTTTTCTTCCGAGGAGTAAGTGTCTTTT
>NW_011495048.1:8235712-8247424 GCF_000754665.1 Bison bison bison
GAGCCCCCCAAAATAAAGTCTCTCACTGTTTCCATTGTTTCCCCATCTATTTCCCATGAAGTGATGGGACCAGATGCCATGATCTTAGCTTTCTGAATGTTGAGTTTTAAGCCAACTTTTTCAGTCTCCTCTTTCACTTTCATCAAGAGGCTCTTTAATTCTTCTTCATTTTCTGCCTTAAGGGTGGTGTCTTCTGCATATCTGAAGTGAAGTGAACTGAGGTTATTGATATTTCTCCTGGAAATCTTGATTCTAGCTTGTGCTTCATCCAGTCCAGCATTTCTCATGGAAGTGGTCAAACAGAAGATGGCAAGAGTGAACGTCAACATTTTAGGAATCAGCGAACTAAAATGGACTGGAATGGGTGAATTTAACTCAGATGACATAATATCTACTACTGTGGGCAAGAATCCCTTAGCAGAAATGGAGTAGTCATCATAGTCAACAAGAGTCTGAAATGCAGCACTTGGATACAATCTCAAAAACAACAGAATGATCTCTGTTCGTTTCCAAGGCAAACCATTCAATATCACAGTAATCCAAGTCTATGCCTCAACCAGTAATGCTGTGTTCTCAAAGGCTTAGTATTAATATATTGCCTACAGCACATGTCTCTTTTGAAGAGTTAGTCCTGCCTTAAAGGGCTAGAACTCCTTGATTTCCATTTTTCAAAGTAGGCAGTTAGTCTTGGAAAGTTTGGGAGGATTTAGCATTCACCCATTTTGGAGTGGGGTCTTCCCAGGTGGCACATTGGTGAAGAATCCACTGCAAGTTCAGGAGATATGAGTTCAATCTCTGGGTCAGGAAGATCCCCTAGTTAAGTCACCAGGTGAGAATGCTTTGATTACCACCTGTGAAACTCTGAGCCAGGAACCCAACTAAGCTGTGCCTGAACTGAGCCAGAGAAACTGTAAGATAATAAATATGTGTTAAGTCACTGAATTTGTGGTAATTATGCAGCAACAGAACACCATTGCTATACACATATAGATACACCTGTATACTTCTAGTTGAGTAACTTTCAAATTTCCTTCCCCCACCCCAAGTTATTAGTTTAATATTTACTAGGTTAAACATAGACTTTAATATTGTAAAAAAAATTGTACTTTCATATCTTCAAATTTTATTAGCATATGTTTTGTGTTCTATATTTATTTAAAATTTTAAATAATATATTAGGGGCTTCCCTAGTAGCTCAGCTGGTAAAGAATCTGCCTGCAAAGCAGGAGACCATTGTTTGATTCCTGGGTTGGAAAGATCCATTGGAGAAGGGATAGGCTACCCACTCCAGTATTCTTGGGCTTTCCCGGTGTTGGACATGACTGAATGGCTAAATAGCCTTCTAAATTTCCTTCTCCCTCCCCAAGTTATTGGTTTAATATTTACTAGGTTAAATGTAGACTTTAATATTGTAAAAAAAAAATTGCACTTTTCATTCATGCATTCAAATTTTATTAGCATATGCTTTTGTGTTCTACTTTCATTTAAAATTTTTATATATTGGTTATTATCTCCTTTCTCAATTTATATTTTATTGAAATGCCTTTACTTTTCAAATACTGAGCTTTTGTTTTTATTTACTGATCCAGAGAAGTTATTTTTCATTTTCAAAATGATGTCCTTCTGCTTTTATGGTCATATTTTCTTCTTCCTCTTTAGTCCGGCTCTCTTCTCCTTTCCTTTCTTGTATTGTCAGTTGAATTCTTTCTAAAATGTTCCCTTTTACCAACCACCAAAAATAAGAAAATTTTAAAACATAAAATTTCCTAAAAGTACTGCTTTCACTGCATTCCACAGAGATTACTGTGGCATTTTTTTTTTGGTTTTTGCTTTTTTTTTTGTATTTTACTGTGGCATGTTTTAACCATCATTGTTTTCTGAATAAACTCCTTATGTGTTCTTGATTTCCTTTCCAATTCAACTGTTGACTCAGTAAGAATTTTTATGTTTCCAAGTCCTTGGTTTATTTTTATTTGTTTTGGTTGTCACTTTATATTTCATCCTCTTTTGGCCTGAGAACATAGCACGTATCATTTCTGTTCTTTTTCAACTAGTAGAGATCATGTCTGTGGCTTAGCATGTGATGTATGACACCATATGGGCAATTGCCATGAGCAGTTGGAAGTTATACATAGTACAAGATATCTATTAATTATATCTCTAAGAGATTTTTTTCTCCGGGGCTGGGACAGGCTCAGGGGCTAAAGTGAGAGTTGAAGAACATTCAAGGGTGTATTCACAGGGGTATCCTGATTCCAGGCTTATCTGGGAATGGCACCACTCAAACCGCCTAGGAGTATGTTGCTGAAATAGAAGGGACTAGTTAAGAGAAGAGCTGGTGGGACAGGCCAGAGAGATGGAGAAATGGTGTCTCACTTGCATGGTGAGGCAGGTCCAACAGTAGACAAGCAGAGAAGCTGAAGAGGGGATAGGGAGAGGGGGTGGATCTCTGGCATGTTTTGGGGTGGCATGTTCTGCTATCCTTCAAGGTCACGAATACCACACTAGAGCACAGCCTAAAGTTAGGAGGAGCCCAAACACGTGATAATTTCCATACTCTACTGGTTCTGGAGGCCTGCCAGACTTGCCCTTAGTTAGGAAAAATACTCTCTTTGATTAAGCTGCCATATTTGCATTTCTTTTATTGTGCAGTTGAATTCGAGCCTCACTGAGGACAGGACAGTAAAATCTCTTACTATAATTGTTTTTCTAAAATGAAATTTTCTTATATTCATGCCCATTTTTCTTTCTGTATTTTATAGCTATATTTTAGGGTCATAAATACTCAGTGTTCTTAATTTTTTATTATTAGACGTGTCTTTTCCACTATATGATGATCTTTTTCATGCTTTTGAATACTTTTTGCTTTTATTTGGTAGTCATGCATGCATGCTAAGTTGTTTCAGTCATGTCCAACTCTTTGCAGCTCTCCGGAATGTAGCCTGCCAGGCTCCTCTGTCCATGGGATTCTCTAGGCATGAATACTGGAGTGGGTTGCCATTCCCTTCTCGAGGGGATCTTCCCCACCCAGGGGTTGAACCCATGTCTGCTGTGTCTCCTGCATTGGCAGGCAGATTCTTTTACCATTAGTGCCACCTGGGAAGCCCATTCGGTAGGCAGTGAAAAGCAAAAAAAAATTTTTTCTTGTAGAAAAGAATTAAAGTTCTGATTATTGTTAGTTAGGACCAAAGGTAGAAAAGAAAATGTTTATTGTTTGTTTTAAGTTAATTGCCCATTACTGCTAAAAAAACAACGGCACCCCCACTCCAGTACTCTTGCCTGGAAAATCCCATGTATGGAGGAGCCTGGTAGGCTGCAGTCCATGGGGTCACGAAGAGTCGGACACGGCTGAGCGACTTCACTTTCACTTTTCACTTTCATGCACTGGAGAAGGAAATGGCAACCCACTCCAGTGTTCTTGCCTGGAGAATCCCAGGGACGGAGGAGCCTGGTGGGCTGCCAGAGGTCTATGGGGTCCCACAGAGTCGGACACGACTGAAGCAACTTAGCAGCAGCAGCAGCTAAAAAAACAATTGACTTACCACATATACTTACTTGCAAGATACAAGTAAACAAAAGACTTAATGGAAAAGTGATAAGGAAATATAAAAATTAAAATAAAATATAAACTCAGGAAATGACTAAACATGACAGTAAATGAATATAGTAAAAAATCTTCTACTGTAAGCAAAGTGCCCCAGTTCAGATTGAAAAACAAAATCTGTTAGTAAATTATGAGGTACACTCAAAGGTGTTTTAAAAGTCCAGAAAGTTAGACAGATATTTCTATCAAAGTGTTAGTCTTTCAGCTGTGTCCAACTCTTTGTGAATCCATGGACTGCAGCACACCAGGCTCCTCTGTCCATGATATTTTCTAGGCAGGGATACTGGAGTGGGTTGCCATGCCTTCCTCCAGGGGATCTTCCAGACCCAAGGATCGAACTCTAGTCTCCTGCGTTGCAGACAGATTCTTTACCCTCTGAGCCACCACAGAAAGAAGAGAAAGGAGGATTTCTAGAATCATGAGCAGCCTCTGAGGGCCCCTCATTTCCTCAATCCAGTTCTCCCACAGAGAAGAGGCCACTGCCCTCAAACGCCTCAGCTCTGAGGTGCGCTGTCAGAGGTCTCTCGGGTATCCCCTTGTCATGGATACAAACCTCAGTCCGCAAACTCAAGTGAGGAAACAACATAAACTTCTCTGTTTTCCTTGACACAACTGAACTTCTAGTTCAAGTTTCCCATGCCATCAGTGTCTCAGTCTTCATCTCAGCCACGTGGGGTCTGCTCCTCTTTCCTCAGGGTGTCTAGTTCTGGAGGACTTCCCATGGCATGAGGTGAAGGGGCAGGTGCTCCTTGGTTGCTCTGGGGGCACAGGGTCCCTCAGGACTGGGCATCCTTCCACAGCTGTGCTGCCCTTCAGTGCCTGCAGATCACCCTGCCAGGCTCCGCCAGGCTCTGTCTGCCTTGACATGCTGCACACACCTCCCTTCTCTAAGGCCTTGATACCTCTCTGAATGGGATTCTGTCTGAAAATGAGGTGTGTGTGCATGCTCAGTCATTCAGTTGTGTCTTACTCTTTGCGACCCCATAGACTGTAGCCTGCCAGGTTCCTCTGTCCATGGAACTTTCCAGCCAGGAATACTGGAGCAGGTTGCCATTTCCTCCTCAGGGGATCGTCCCAGCCCAGGGATCAAACTCGTACCTCCTGTGTCTCCTGCATTAGCAGGCAGATTCTTCACCACTGAGCCGCCTAGGAAGCCCAGAAAATGAGACACAGGTCTGTTATACATGTTCATTCAGAATTTTGTTCTCTCCCTGGGGGCTCTGCTCAGGACAAAGTTCTCTGAACCTTTTTGTCTGTGATCTACTAACATCTAAGACAGGGGTAGCAAATTAGTAGCTTACAGGCTAGATCCAGTCCAAGAGGTTTTTATCTGGCTCAGACAGTATTTAAAGATTCTTTTGAAAAGATTATGAACATTTTTTTTTAAATGAGAGGTTTAGCATTTATATCCAGCTACCAATTTACAGGAAATGCAGAAGACAGAGGAAACATGTTAAATGACACAACAAAATTCAGACTGTAGAACACTCTATACAATAAAGGACCTGCCTTCATTAACAGATATCTCACCAGAGTCAAAAAGGTGGGGAGTGAATCCAGAGATTAAAGGAAACTTAAAAACATTAATCACTTGCCCTGTGTAGACTTTGGATCTTATTTCAAACAAACTACAAAAATAAAAATAATGTAAAATAAACCTTTATAACTACCACAAGAAACTGTAAAGTTTAACACTGACAGACTATTTGAAAATTATTGTGGTTTATGTAGTTATGATACTGTGTTATGGTTTTAAAAAAAATGAGTTCTTATCTTCACAAAGAAAATTATGAGTCTGGGATTTACTTTAAACTCATCTAGGACTAGAGAAGGGTGGGGTTATAGAAGAAACAAAATTGGTCATGAGTTGATAATTGTTGAAACTTAGTCATGGGTACAAGGAAGTTCATTATACTATTTTCCCTAACTTTATTTTTATTTTTTTGCCTGACTTTAAATATGTTTGTAATTTCCCGTAGTGACCTTTTGTTTTTTTGAAGGCGAGCTCCCACATAAAAATTCTAATTTTGAATTCTTTTGGGAGAATGAAAATATCTGGTAATATTATTATCTGGTAAAATAATAAATTATCTATAACAACTAGCCAAATGGAGAAGTATTACAAGAAGGCGCCATCCAGGGAACCACAGACCCAGATACTCCTTAGTGCCCTTAAAGCCCACTTCCTGTATCTGTGCTGCTGCCTAAACATCAGTGTCTGGTTTGCAAACCACAGAACTTTTCTTTCCTTCCTGTTTCACATTCTACTTCACTCAGCCCAGCCATCATGGTTTAGGTCAGGCTGGGCCAACGTGAATGCTTGACTTCCCCCTTTTTTCCATAATATTTTTCTCCTAAATCTTTTTTCTGTGCTCTGAAACATCTTTGGTCCCCCCATGAGTGAAGGATTTTGAAACTCAAAAGCTAGAAGGAGATACTTCTCCCTCCTCCATCCCTTCTGGTACTTCCAGTATCACATCCCTTCCCTGAGCCAGTGAGAACGAACAATGCAAGGCTTTGGAAGGGGAAGCAGTGGGCCAAGACAGGAAGGAAGCCCGGAGGAAAATGCGGTTACGAAGGAGAGATGGGTCTTACACATGCCAGATTGGCAAGTGTTAAAAAGTTGGCTGATATCAAGTGCCACCAAAGGTGAAGGAAAGCAGAAAGCCTCATGGGAATGTTAACAGGTACAGTCTTTCTGGGAAGCAGATTGAAGTGTTAAGTGAAATGGAATATGGACCAATTAATTCTGCAACCTTGCACTCAAGGATGCTGAGCCCGGACACATTCTTGCCCAGGCCCCCAAAGAAATGTGTGGGTATGTTCTTGTAGAATTGTTTGTGATGGTGAAGATTTGGAAACACCTAAAAGCTTATTCGTAGGAAAGTAGGCAAATAAATTGTTATATGAAAATGATGAGTACCATTCAGCAGATAAAAGGTCCATTTTTTCTTTCATATTAACTTGGAACCATCTCAAAATCTCATAATCTTGACTGGAAAAAAAAAGTGAGAAAAGAATGACATGTAAACCAAAAGACCACTTAAGGATGTTGTCAAAGATATGCACAAAATAATATTAATCTTGGGCCTAGATACAAATAGAAATACAGATTGGCTGGACAAAAAGAATGATAGAAGAGAAAAGTGAGATTGGGGATGGAGTGAAGGGGTCAAAATATCAAGTAAAACAATAGTGAGCTCTGCATATAGTTATAAAGATGGCGCACATATGGCTAACCCCTCCTGAGCACAGGTGGTCTCAGCAAACAGAAAACTGAAGCAAAACAGAGTTAATGTTTAAAATATTAACCTGATACCTGTGGGAAGAGAAGTCTGTGAATAACTGGAGGTCTGATATGTGCCTAGAAGTGACGGAGCAGTCCTATAGGCGCTGAGATTCCCACGACTGATCTCCTGCTGGGTCACCCCATAGCTTGGCCTTGAGCTGCTTCTATCACAGACTTTCAGCCTCCTCCCAGCACTACTGACTGCTTTCAGCAAATCTGCTCGATTCCGAGATTTCCCCACAGAGATTGTCACTATGGGCTGTTTTCCTCTTCTTTCTTTAAACTGGAGTTTAGTTGGCTTTAGGTGATGCAGTGGTAAAGAATCCACCTGCCCAGGCAGGAGACTCAAGAGACACAGGTTTGATCCCAGCGTTGGGGAGGTCCTCTGAAGGAGGAAATGGCATCCCACTCCAATATTCTCGCCTGGAGAATCCCATGAACAGAGGAGTCTGGTGGGCCACAGTCCATGGAGTCGCAAAGAGTCAGACGTGACTGAGCACACACACATGGTTGCTTTACAATGTTCTGTTAGTTTCTGCTGTATAGCAGTCAGTCAGCCACACATACACATATATCCCCCCTTCCTTGGATTTCCTTCCCCTCTTCCTTAGATTTCCTTCTCATTTAGGTCACTGCAGAGCACTGAGTAGAGTTCCCTGTGCTATGTAGTTGGTTTTTATTAGTTATCTATTTTATACACAGTAGTATATATATATATGTGTGTGTGTGTGTGTGTGTGTGTGTGTGTGAATCCCAATCTCCCAATCCATCCCACCTCCGTCCAAGCATGGTGTGTTTTCCATCTGTTATCAGCCTTAAATTCCTCCAACAAAGTCAGGATATTCTGGGAACACATACTCTTTCAGCCCCTGAACCCTCCGTTTTTGTGCCCCTTCAGCACCAAACATGATGTCTCTGAGAGTTATATGATGTCCAGCTTGTTTTGTTTGGGGTGTGGAGGACAGAGGAGCGTGGTTCTGACCAACAGTCCTGGTTCCACTTGGAGCCTCACTCTTGGGGAATGAAGGGAAGAAAGAGAGATGATGAGTTATTTGCTGTCTCCTGAATACATCTATCTTCTCTCTCTTCCTTTCCCCTACGTCCTCTTCTTATAAACATATATTCAGTGCTAAGTGTGCACAAGGCATATTGAATCTGATTGTCACGTGCCCTCGAGGAGAGTCAAGTCTAGTGGGGAGCAAGCAGCGAGTGTGGTCAAGCATGGTAGGGATTTATGAGACCTCAGAGATGGGCGGCTGTATCAGATGGGAGGTCTTCTTGGAGGTGGTCCTCTTTGAGCTGAGTCTAAAGGGATAAATAGAGTTAACAAGAGAGGGTGAAAAATAGCATAGACGTTTCTGCTGGGGGGAAAAGCCCTACTCAGACCCGTTCCCCGCTGCCCACTTCTGTTAAGTTGGTCTATGAACCTTTACCTCTGGTTCCTCATGAGTTACTCATTACACTGCACTCAGGATGGGCACAAACTTCTTTCCTCCTGTTAATCTGGCCCAACCCCCAATCCTTGAACTTAAATCCCTAAATTGGTAGAGAAAAGTTTTTTTCCTATTACTCTAATCCCCATACCTGTTGAATGGGAAGTTCTGGAACTCTTTGCACTGAATTTGCTCTCTGCTCAAATGAACTTTCCTTAAAAACAGTTACCTCTGCAGGGGAGCTGCCTCAGGGATTCTCAACCTCACCCCTGGCACAGGTGGCTAGAGACCCCCAGAAATACAACTGCTCGTCTTGAGGTCACAGCAGGGGCAAATTCTGACTTACAGAAGCTGCACCTCCCGGTCTGCCTTTCAGATCTTGGCTTATTTAGCAAACTCTTAGTGCTTGCTCTGTGCTAGGCTGTGTTCTAAGTACTTTATGAGCATTAAGTCTTTTAATCCTCATAACAACCTTGTTGTCTTCATTTTACAGATAAGGATCTAAAGGCACAGAGAGGTTAAGCAGTTTGCCCAAGGTCACACAGTGAGTAGTAGCAGAGTGGGAATTCACACCTGGTCAGCCTGGCTGTGCACTCTGTCCTGAGATGAGAACTGTCTGTTCGGTGACCATTCTGTAGCACTAGGGCACTGTTTCTTGACCAGGGCTCCTGGGGCCAGACTGGGTTAGGATTTTGAGTTCTGGCTATGGGGAATCCAGAGGTCTGCATGCAAGCAGGGCACTGCCTCCTAAGGAAACCAGGCCATGTCCTTACTAGGGAAACCACAGGGGTTTACCCTCTGTACTCAATCCCCAGAGTCCCCCTGAGCCTCGCCTGGGGCAGGAGGACCTCCTCTCTGATCATGCTCATTCCTGCCACCTCACCTTGGCTCAGCCAGGTACCTGTGGAGAGGCCCCCACACTTCCCCATCTGCATAGACCAGTGGTCCTCAACCAAGAGCAATTTTGCCCCCCAAAGGACATGTGGTGATGTTTAGAGACATTTTCCATTGTTGTGACTAGAAGGCTTCTCCTGGCACCTAGTGAGTTGAGGCCAAAGATGGTGCTAAATGATGTTCTGAAATGTATAGGATGAGGTCTCACAACAAAAGGATTACCTGGTCCAAAAAAAAAAGTCAGTAGTGCTGAGGTAGAGAAACTGATTTGGGCCCACCTCACAGCCTCCTTAAGGCTGGGGATCCTACACATACACATACACACACACACATACACGCACACACACATACACGCATGCGCACACACATATACACACACGTGCATACACACACACACACACACACAGAGGATCTGATTTCTGTTCACAGTGGTGGTCCAGGGTCCTGGGGGAGGCTGGGAGAACATGCATCCTCAAGCAAGCATCTCTTAGAGCCCACATCAGAACATGAAAGACGGTTTGCACTACAGCTACAAGTTCTTAGAAATAAGAATTTTGAGCTACTGACGTGTAGCTAACGTGATTTTGTATCAGGCTCTGTACTAAGTAAGCATTTTACATCTTTTATCTTAGGTAATTTTCATAAGCCAATCTTAGATGCTATTATTATCCCTATTTCAGAGTTTGGGAAACTGAGGCTTAAAGAGGTCAAGGAACTTAACCTGTGTGTCAAGGTCACACAGCAAACAGCTGATGGGGCCAGGTTTCCAGCCGACCCAGGCAGACTGACTGGCACTTGTGTACATACCTCGGCAAAATCAAGATGGCATATTTCCAGGGAGAGCCCACCTGATTCTCACCCTGGGCCTGCCGAAGGTCAGGGGCTTGGTGCCCTCCGCTGGGATGGAGGGATGAGCACCCCTCCCTCCACTCTCAGCCGAGAGTCTGAGCTGGGCAAAGAGCGGCTTGACATGCTGTGGTTCTTAAAGAGCAAGGAGTGGAGAGAAGGGAGAGGCGGGTTGGTTTTGTACACGGACGTTAAAGACAAAATCTCCGGGAGAGATGGGCGAAGAAGGCAGGCTTGGAAGCTCTTCATTATTTACTGTAGCAGGGGAAAGAATGGGAGGTTTGTTTCTCAGCCATAAATACTCTCCTTTGATCCCTGTGCATATCAGAGATAAATGAGTCACTTAGGCCTCAGAAATTAATGATTGTTCTAATTATTACCTTAAGTGACCTAGCTGCAGTAGTAATTCTCACCACTCCCGGCAAAGTAGCTGTGTCAGGGTTTGACCGGGGTTGGGGAAGAGACTGGTTTGAAGTGGGAGTGATTTCCTTCAGTGATGGAGCTCATTCTGCAAAGAGGAAATCGGGCCTCAGCATTTAAGGCCAGAGAACAGTTAGGCCCAGACCCCAACTTCTGGGCTTTACCTTCTGTCTTAGTCTTCAGGGTCTTGTTGAATCCTGACCCCACTGAGCGGGTTGGACCAGAAATGTCTGCAGAGCGCAGGGCTATCGGAAAGCAAGAGGGCATTTGGTGCAAAGTTAACATGACCTTTTGAAGGCCCTTTCCCACTCAGATTCGAGGAAGAGCTTTGAAGTTTCCTTTGTGTGCATGTTTTTATATCCCTGATCCTGGTGTACTGGAATTAGCCTGCAACCCTGCCCATCCCTGGAGATTTATTTCCCAGCTACAAAAATCTAGAAAAATACTGCAAGCTCCACCCACCACCCCAAGCCACTGATTTGCTTTTTCCTCAGGCTAAAATACAAAGGAGAATTCAGAACCCCCACCAGGAGACATGCTGTACGTGTTTATAGTTTCTCTAGAGTCATTCCGATGACCCCCTAGAACCAGACCTCAGGGCAGGAGCTTGCAAGATGGGCATGCTGGGAGGTGGGGCGAACACGGTAAGAAGGGGAAGGGTGAGAGAACAGATTGTCCCTGAAGCCTCCAAGCTGTGGGCCAGGGCCCAGGCAGTATCAGCAAGAGCCAGAGAGAATAAAAACAGGTGGACTGAGCCTTTCTAGTCACACTGAATGAACCAACCACTGCATTTTGTGTGGACAAACATCAGTCTCAGGAAACTTTGCTGTTCCGAGCATCACAAAAGGGCCTCTGCTGTCATATTGGCCAAGCCCACCAGAAAGTCAGTAATCAGTAAGTCAGTATTGACGTGGTGGGGGGGCGCAGAGAGAGCAAGGAGTGGAGGAAGAAGACTGAAACAGATAGATGGACAGAGGGAAGCTGGGAATCCCAAAGCAGCCTTAGATTTTGCTTACCTGATTTGCTTTTCAAAGTAAAGACTCTGAGCAATAGTGCCATCATGTGGCCACGAGGAGGAATTACAGTCTCTCCGTCTCCCTCCCTCTTTCCTTCTCTGTCTCTCTCGGGCACATCAGTTCAGTTCAGTTCACTCGCTCAGTCGTGTCCGACTCTTTGCGACCCCATGAATCGCAGCACGCCAGGCCTCCCTGTCCATAACCAACCCC
>NW_011495048.1:8247552-8250033 GCF_000754665.1 Bison bison bison
TCCTCCTGCCCTCAGTCCCTCCCAGCATCAGAGTCTTTTCCAATGAGTCAACTCTTTGCATGAGGTGGCCAAAGTACTGGAGTTTCAGCTTTAGCATCATTCCTTCCAAAGAAATCCCAAGGCTGATCTCCTTCAGAATGGAATGGTTGAATCTCCTTGCAGTCCAAGGGACTCTCAAGAGTCTTCTCCTACACCACAGTTCAAAAGCATCAATTCTTCGGCACTCAGCTTTCTTCATAGTCCAACTCTCACATCCATACATAACCACAGGAAAAACCATACCCTCTGCTTTTCAATATGCTATCTAGGTTGGTCATAACTTTTCTTCCAAGGAGTAAGCATCTTTTAATTTCATGGCTGCAGTTACCATCTGCAGTGATTTTGGAGCCCCCCAAAATAAAGTCTGACACTGTTTCCACTGTTTCCCCATCTATTTCCCATGAAGTGATGGGACCAGATGCCATGATCTTCATTTTACAGATAAATAGATCATATAATGGGAAGTAGTAATAAGTGTAAGGAAGAGAAATCGAGTGAGGGAATTGTAAGGCTATTTCAGGTTCTCAGGTAGTAATTGACCAGGCACAATTTTTGTAAGCAGCTGACATCTGCTCAGAGGCCTGGATAGGTGAGGGAGTAGGCTGAGCCATCCAAAGTCCTGAAGCCTCTTGTGGATCTTCTCAGGGCTGTGGATCCATCAGAAGCGGCTGTAGGAGATGACATGGAGGTGATCTAGGGGTCTGGAGTCAAGGGGCTAAAAATAGATATCATATGCATCCCTTCTCTGGCCAGCCCTGTTATTGGCATCCAAATCCACCTGCTCAGGACCCACAGATTGCGTGGGGAGGCCATGCTTTCCATAGTCAGGCCTGGCTGACTATGGAAAAGGTCCACAGTCAGGACATTTTCTGGCTCCCATCTTTCCAAATATGGAAGCTGACTTTTTCCTCCGGATGGAGAAACTTAATTAACATGCAATAAGAAAATTACAATTTCTAGAGTCTCAAATGAAAGATGTCCCTAAAACTCCATAAAAATAGAACTGACCCCATTTCTTAGAGCTTCATTTCTGCTTTATTTCTTATTTCTTTTTTAGCAACATTTAGTTTTTGTAAACAAATAATATGTATTCATAGTTTCAAATTCAATAGTGTTGGGTTAGGGTTGTTCGTAATACAAAAGAGCATCCTTCCTACCTCCTAGTCCCTTTCTCCAGAGGCAAGCACATCTAGTACTTTTGGGTATGTCTTTCCCTATTTGAGAATTTGACTTTTTTTTTTTAATTGGTGGAAAATTGCTTTATAATTTTGTGTTAATTTCTGTCATATAACAACATGAATCATGACTATAATTATACTCATAATTATATAGATATCCCTTCCCTCCTGAGCCTTGCCTGCTTACCCCCATCCTGCCCCTCTAGGTAATCACAGAATGCCAGACTGGGCTCCCTGTGTTATTTAGCAACTTCCCACTAACTATCCCCACTCCAGTGTTCTTGCCTGGAGAATCCCAGGGAAGGCGGAGCCTGGTGGGCTGCCGTCTATGTGGTCGCATAGAGTCAGAACGACTGAAGCGACTTAGCAGCAGCACTAACTATCTATTTTACATGATAGTGTATATATGTCAGTGCCACTTTCTCAATTCATACTACCCTCACCTTCCCCTGCTGTGTCTACAAGTCCGTTCTCTGAGGTTCATCAGTACCATTTTTCTAGCTTCCATGTGTATATATATATATGTATATATATATATATATGTTAATACACAATACTTGTTTTTCTCTTTTTGACTCACTCTGTATAAGAGGGTCTAGATTCATCCACCTCATTACAACTGACTCAAATTTGTTCCTTTTGATGGCTGAGTAATAATCCATTGTATAAATGTACCACAACTTCTTTATCCATTCATCTTTCCATGGACATTTAGGTTGCTTCTATGTCCTGGCTATTGTAAATTTTGCTGCAATGAACATTGGGGTATATATGTCTTTTAGAATTGTGGTTTTCTAAGGGTATATGCCAGTAGTGGGATTGTTGGGTCATATAGTAGATTTATTTCTAGTTCTTAAAGGAATCTCCATACTGTTTTCCATAATGGCTGTATCAGTTTATATTCCTACCAACAGTGCAGGAGGGCTTCTTTTTGTCCACATCCTCTCCAGCATTTATTGTTTGTAGGTTTTTTGATGATGGCAATTCTGACCCGTGTGAGGTGATACCTCATTGTAGTTTTGATTTGCATCATGTATGGATGTGAGAGTTGGACTCTGAAGGAGGCTGAGTGCCAAAGAATTGATGCTTTTGGACTGTGGTGTTGGAGAAGACTCCCGAGAGTCCCTTGGACTGCAAGGAGATCCAACCAGTCCATTCTGAAGGAGATCAGCCCTGGGATTTCTTTGGAAGGAATGATGCTAAAGCTGAAACTCCAGTACTTTGGCCACCTCATGCAAAGAGTTGACTCATTGGAAAAGACCTG
>NW_011495048.1:8250133-8259156 GCF_000754665.1 Bison bison bison
AGTCTGGGTGAACTCCGGGAGTTGGTGATGGACAGGGAGGCCTGGCGTGCTGCGATTCATGGGGTCGCAAAGAGTCGGACACGACTGAGCGACTGAACTGAACTGAACTGAATAATAAGCAACATTGAGCATCTTTTCATGGGTTTATTGGCCATCTCTAAGTCTTTGGAGAAATGTTTGTTTGGATCTTCTGTGCATTTTTTGATTAGGTTGTTTGTTTTTCTGATATTGAACTGTATGAGCTGCTTATATATTTTGGAGATTAACCCTTTGTCAGTTACTTTGTTTGCAATTATTTTCTCCCATTCTGAGAGTTGTGTTTTCATCTTGTTTATTGTTTCTTTTGCTGTGCAGAAGTATTTAAGTTTAATTAGGTCCCACTTGTTTATTTTTGCTTTTATTTCCATTAATCTTGGAGGTGGGTCAGAGAGAATCGTGCTGCGATTTATGTCAAAGAGTGTACTGTCTATGTTTATAGTTTCTGGCCTTACATTTAAGTCTTTAATCCATTTTGAGTTTTTTTGTGTATGTGTAGGGTGTTAGGAAGTGTTCTAATTTCATTCTTTTATATGTAGCTGTCCAGTTTTCCACTTGTTGAAGATGCTATCTTTTCTCCATTGTATATTCTTGCCTCCTTTGTCAAAGATACAGTGCCCATAGGTGCATGGGTTGTTTCTTATTCCATTGGTCTATATTTCTGTTTTTGTGCCAGTACCATACTGTCTTGATGACTGCAGCTTTATAGTATAATTTGAAGCCAGGGCCAGCTCCGTTTTTCTTTCTCAAGATAGCTTTGGCTATTTGGGGTTCTTTTGTGTTTCCGTACAAATTGTGAAATTTTTTGTTCTAGTTCTGTGAAAAATGCCATTGGTAATTTGATAGGGATTGCATTGAATCTGTAGATTGCTTTGGGGTAGTATAGTCATTTTGGTAACATTGGTTTTTCCAATCCAGGAACACCGTATATCTCTCCATCTGTTTCTGTTGTCTTTGATTTTGTTCATCAGTGGCTTACAGCTTTCTGCATACAGGTCTTTTGTCTCTTTAGGTAGGTTTATTCTTAGGTATTTTATTCTTTTTGTTGCAATGGTAAATGAGATTGTTTCCTCAATTTCTCTTTCGGATTTTTTATTGTTAGTGTGTAGGAATTCAAGGGATTTCTGTGTGTTGATTTTATATCCTGTGACTTTACTAAATTCATTGATTAGTATAGTAGGGTTTGTGTGTGTGTGTGTGTGTGTGTGTGTGTGTGGTGTTATCTGCAAATAGTGAGAGTTTTACTTATTCTTTTCCAATCTGGATTCCTTTTATTTCTTTTTCTTCTGTGATTTCCATGGCTAGGACTTCCAAAACTATACTGAATAATAGTGAGGAGACTGGGCACCCTGGTTCCTGATCTTAGAGGAAATACTTTCAGTTTTTAGCCATTGAGAATAGTGCTTGCCATGGGTTTGTCATATATGGCTTTTATTATGTTGAGGTAGGTTCCTTCTTTGCTGATTTATGGACAGTTTTGTTTTTTTTTTTTATCATGAATCGATGTTGAATTTTGTTGAAAGCTCTCTCTGCATCTAATGTGATGACCATATGATTTTTATCTTTCAATTTGTCAATATGGTGTATTGCATTGATTGATTTGTGTATATTGAGTAATCCTTGCATCCCTGAGATAAATCCCATTTGATCATGGTGTATGATTCTTTAATGTATTGCTGGAATCTGTTTGTCAGAACTTTGTTGAAGATTTTTGCATCTATGTTCATCAGTGACATTGGCCTGTAATTTTCTTTTTCTCTGGTATCTTTGGTTTTGGATATCAGGGTGATGGTAGCCTCATAAAATGAGTTTGGGAATTTTCCTTCCTCTGCAATTTTTGAGAATGGTTTGAGCCAGATAGGTGTTAGCTCTTCTCTGAACTTTTGGTGGAATTCAGCTGTGAGGCCCTCTGGCCCTGGGCTTTTGTTTGTTGAAAGATTTTTGATCAGAGTTTCAACTTCAGTGTTTGTGATTGGTCTGTTCATATTTTCTCTTCCTTCCTGGTTCAGTTTTGGAAGGTTGTACTTTTCTAAGAACTTGTCCATTTCTTCCAGGTTGTCCATTTTATTGGCATATGGTTGCTCATATGATCCTTTGTATTTCTGCATTACTTGTTGTAACGTCTTTTTCATTTCTAATCTTATTGATTTGAGTTTTCTCCCTTTCTATCCTGATGAGTCTGGCTCACAGCTTGTCAGTTTTGTTTAATCTTCTCAAAGAGTCAGCTTTTAGTTTTATTGATATTTGCTATTGTTTCCTCCATTTCCTTTTCATTTATTTCGGCTCTGGATCTTTATGATTTCTTTGCTTATACTAACTTTGGGGTTTTTTTGTTCTTCTTTTTCTAGTTGCTGTAGGTGTAGGGTTTGGTCGTTTATTTGATCTTTTTCTTATTTTTTGAGGTAGGCTTGTATTGTTATAAACTTCCCTCTTAGCACTGCTTTTCCTGCATCCCATAGGTTTTGAGTTGTGTTTTCATTGTCATTTGTTTCTATATATTTTTAAATTTCCTCTTTGATTTCTTCAGCAACCTCTTGGCTATTTAGAAGCACATTGTTTAGCCTCAGTATGTTTGTGTTTTGTACAAGTTTTTGATTTTTATTCCCCCCTGTAACTGATGTCTAATCTTATGGCATTGTGATCAGAAAAAAATGCTTGATACAATTTCAGTTTTCTTAAATTTACCAAGGCTTTATTTGTGAGCCAAGATGTGATCTATCCTAGAGAATGTTCTGTGTGGACTTGAGAAAAAAGTGTAGTCTGCCGTTTTTCGATGGAATGTCCTATAGGTCTTCCAATAAATAGACCTAATTTAAGGCTTGTGTTTCCTTCTTAATTTTCTGTTTGGATGACCTGTTCATTGATGTTAGTGGGGTGTTAAAGTCCCCCAATACTATTGTGTCAATGTTGATTTCCCCTTTTATAGTTGTTAGCATTTTCCATGTGTATTGAGGTGCTTCTAAGTTGGGTACATATATTTATAATTGTTATATCTTCTTGGATTGATCCCTTGATCATTACGTACTGTCCTTCTTTGTCTCTTTTAACAGTCTTTATTTTAAAATCTATTTTATCTGATATGAGTACTGCTACTCCCATTTTCTTTTGATTTTCATTTGCATAGAATATCTTTTTCCAGCCCCTCATTTCAGTCTGTATGTGTCCCTAGGTCTGAAGTGGGTCTCTTGTAGACAGCATATATAGAGGTCCTGTCTTTGTATCTATTCATCCAGTCTGTGTCTTTTGGTTGGAGCATTTAATCCATTTACATTTAAGGTAACTGTTGATATAGGGCTTCCCTGATAGCTCAGTTGGTAAAGAATCTGCCTGCAATGCAGGAGACCTTGGTTCGATTACTGGGTCAGGAAGATCCCCTGGAGAAGGGAAAGGCTACTCACTCCAGTATTCTGGCCTGGAGAATTCCATGGATGGTATAGTCCATGGGGTAACAAAGAGTCAGACTGAGAGACTTTCACTTTCACTTTCACAATTGTTGATATGTCTGATCTTATTCCCTTGGACTGCAAGGAGATCCAAGGAGTCCATTCTGAAGGAGATCAGCCCTGGGTGTTCTTTGGAAGGAATGATGCTAAAGCTGAAACTCCAGTACTTTGGCCACCTCATGTGAAGAGTTGACTCATTGGAAAAGACTGATGCTGGGAGGGATTGGGGGCAGGAGGAGAAGGGGACAATAGAGGATGAGATGGCTGGACGGCATTGCCAACTCTATGGATGTGAGTCTGAATGAACTCCGGGAGTTGGTGATGGACAAGGAGGCCTGGCGTGCTGCGATTCATGGGGTCGCAAAGAGTCAGACATGACTGAGCGACTGAACTGAACTGAACTGAACTGATCCTATTACTATTTACTTTAGGTTTGGGTTTGTTTTTGTAGGTCTTTTCTTTCTCTTGTGTTTCCTATCTAGAGAAGTTCGTAGAGCTGGTTTGGTGGTTGTAAATTCTCTTAACTTGTGCTTATCTGTAAAGCTTTTGATTTCTCCATCAAATCTGAATGAGATCCTTGCTGGGTAGAGTAAGCTTGGCTGTAGGTTTTTTCCTTTCATCACTTTAAGTGTATCCTGCCACTCCCTTCTGGTCTACAGAGTTTTTGCAGAAAGATCAGCTGTTAACCTTACCGGGATTCCCTTATGTGTTACTTGTGGCTTTTCCCTTGGAGCTTTTAATATTTTTTCTTTGTGTTTAATTTTTGTTAGTTTGATTAATTTGTGTCTTGATGTGTTTCTTTTTGAAAGTGAAAGTGAAAGTCATTCAGTCATGTCTGACTTTTTGCGACCCCATGGACTGACTATACAGTGCATGGAATTCTCTAGGCCAGAATACTAGAGTGGGTAACCTTTCCCTTCTCCAGGGGTTCTTCCCAACCTAGGGATCAAACCCAGGCCTCCTGCATTGCAGGTGGATTCTTTACCAGCTGAGCCTCTATCCTATATGGCACTCTCTGGGCTTCCTGGACTTGGGTGGCTATTTCTTCTCCCATACTAGGAAAGTTTTCAACTGTAATCTCCTCAAATATTTTCTCATACCCTTTCTTTTTCCATTCTTCTTCTGGGACCACTTTAATTCAAATATTGCTGCACTTTAATATTGTCCCAGAGGTTTCTGAGATTATCCTCATTTCTTTTCATTCTTTTTTCTCTATTCTGCTCTGCTTTAGTTATTTCCACCATTCTGTCTTCCAGCTCACATATCAGTTCTTTTGCCTCAGTGTTCTATTGTTTCCCTCTAGTATTTCTTATTTCAGCTATTATGTTGTTCATTGTTGATTGTCTAGATCCTTGTTAGAGAAGTGAAAATCACTCAGTCGTGTCTGAATCTTGTGACCCATGGACTGTAGCTCGTCAGGCTCCTCTGTCCATGGCATTTTCCAGGCAAGAATACTGGAGTGGGTTGCCATTTTCCTACTCCAAAGTACTTGTAGGTCCTTGTTAAATGTTTCTTGTATCTTCTCATCCATCAGTTCAGTTCAGTTGATCAGTCATGTCTGACTCTTTGCAGCCCCATGGACTGCAGCATACCAGGCCTCCCTGTTCATCACCAACTCCCGGAGTTTACTCAAACTCATGTCCATTGAGTTGGTGATGTCATCCAACCATCTCATCCTCTATCATTCCCTTCTCCTCCTGCCTTCAATTTTTCCCAGCACCAGGGTCTTTTCCAAAGAGTCAGTTCTTTGCATCAGTGGGCCAAAGTATTGGAGTTTCAGCTTCAGCATCAGTCTTTCCAATGAATATTCAGGACTGATTTCCTTTAGGATGGACTGGTTGGATCTCCTTGCAAGGGACCCTCAAGAGTCTTCTCCAACACCACACTTCAAAAGCATCAATTCTTCATGCTCAGCTTTCTTTATAGTCCAACTCTCACATCCATACATGACTACTGGAAAAACCATAGCCTTGACTAGATGGGCCTTTGTTGGCAAAGTAATGTCTTTCCTTTTTAATAAGCTGTCTAGGTTGGTCTTAATTTTTCTTCCAAAGAGCAAGTGTCTTTTAGTTTCATGGCTGCAGTCACCATCTGCAGTGATTTTGGAGCCCCCCAAAATAAAGTCTGTCACTGTTTCCACTGTCTCCCCATCTATTTCCCATGAAGTGATGGTATCAGATGCCATGATCTTAGTTTTCTGAATGTTGAGATTTAAGCCAACTTTTTCACACTCCTCTTTCACTTTCATCAAGAGCCTCTTTAGTTCTTCTCTTTCTGCCATAAGGCTGGTGTCATCCGCATATCTGAGGTTATTGATATTTCTCCCGGCAATCTTGATTTCAGCTTGTGCTTCATCCAGTCCAGCATTTCGCATGATGTACACTGCATATAAGTTAAATAAGCAGGGTGACAATATACAGCCTTGATGTACTCCTTTCCCTATTTGGAACCAGTCTGTTGTTCCATGTCCAGTTCTGTTGCTTCCTGACCTGCATACAAATTTCTCAGGAGGCAGGTCAAATGGTCTGGTATTCCCATCTCTTGAAGAATTTTCCACCGTTTTTTTGTGATCTGCATAGTCAAAGGCTTTGGCATAGGCAATAAAGCAGAAGTTTTCCTGGAACTCTCTTGCTTTTTTGATGATCCAACAGATGTTAGCAATTTAATCTCTGGTTCCTCTGCCTTTACTAAATCCAGTTTGAACATCAGGAAGTTCACGGTTCACATACTGTTGAAGCCTGACTTGGAGAATTTAAGCATTACTTTGCTAGCATGTGAGATGACTGCAATTGTGTAGTAGTTTGAGCATTCTTTGGCATTACCTTTCTTTGGGATTGGAATGAAAACTGACCTTTTCAGTCCTGTGGCCACTGCTGAGTTTTCCAAATTTGCTGGCATATTGAAGGCAGCACTTTCACAGTATCATCTTTTAGGATTTGAAATAGTTCAACTGGAATTCCATCACCTCCACTAACTTTGTTCATAGTGATGCTTCCTAAGGCCAACTTAACTTCGCATTCCAGAATGTCTGACTCTAGGTGAGTGATCATACCATCGTGGTTATCTGGGTCGTGAAGATCTTTTTTTTGTATAGTTCTTCTGTGTATTCTTGCCACCTCTTCTTAATATCTTCTGCTTCTGTTAGGTCCATACCATTTCTATCCTTTATTGAGCCCATTTTTGCCTGAAAATTTCCCTTGGTATCTCTAATTTTCTTGAAGAGATTTCTAGTCTTGCCCATTCTATTGTTTTCCTCAATTTCTTTTTCTCTATTTCTCATCCATGCCTCCATTCTATTTATCTGTGCCTCCATTTTATTTCCGAGATTTGGATCATCTTTACTATCATTACTCTGAATATTTTTTCAGGTAGATTGCCTATTTCTCCTTCATTTGTTTGGTCTGGTGGGTTTTTACCGTGCTCCTTCATCTGCTGAATGTTTCTCTGTCTTTTCACTTTATTTAATTTACTGTGTTTGGGGTCTTCTTCCTCAGGCTGCAAGGTCATAGTTCCTCTTACTCGTGGAGACTGTCCCCAGTGTGTGGGGACCAGTACCTTGTGAAGGTTTCTTGGTTGGGGGGACTGGTTTCTGTGTTCTGGTGGGTGGAGCTGGATCTTGTCTCTCTAAAGGGTAATGTCACACCAAGTGGTGTCTTGTGGGGTGTCTGTGAGCTTGGTGTGACTGGGCAGCCTGTCTGCTAATGGGTAGGGCTGTGTTCCTATTTTGCTAGTTGTTTGGCATGGGGCATCTGGCATTGGACCTTGCTTGCCTTTAGGTGTGGCCAGGTCTTAGTGTTGAGCCTTTGGGAGAGCTCTCATCAATTGCTATTCCATGCAATCAGGGGTTCTCTGGTGGTTCAGCACCCTGGATTCAAGTATCAGAGCTGATTCGAGGAACCACCTCAGAGGTTCAGGCCTGAACCCTTGCTGGAGCACCAAGACTCCACAAGCCTCACAGTCCAGAAGGGAAAAGAAAGAAAGAAATAGGGAAAAAAATCAAACCAACCTATAAACAAAAAAAGAACAGATAGATGAAATCCCAAAACAAATGGTAAAAGCAACATTAATCAGACAGGAACACACAAAGAAACTCACACTCACAAAAAGAAAAAACAAGAAAAGAATAAGAGGGAACCAAAAAAGAAAAGAGCAATCAAATCAATAAACAAATCCATAAATGAAAACAAATACTAAAAACTAGAGTAGCAAAAATACAAAACCAGAAACATGGACAAAATGCAATATAACAAAAAGGTGGTATAGAAATAGGAAACGAAGTGAATTTATTTAAAAATAAAACATTAAAAAAGGAAAAAGTAAGTAAAGGTAAAAAGGATTATTTTTTAAAAAGGAAAACAATAGAACAAAATGAAAAAGAAAAAACAAAAATATGTACATAGAGTGATAGTAAGAACAGTATCATCCTATGACATCAGTTGTCATCACACTGTGCTCCAGCCAATCTGCCTTGTCCAGAGGTCTTTCAATATTTCTAGGACGCTCTCTCGACCTGCTGTGGGAGCTGTGGGGTCAGTTCAGTCTCAGACCTGGCCTGGGTCCAGCTTGTGCTTGCTTTCAGGGCCCACAGTTGCCTCCAGTGTCCACAGTCTCAGGTTCACTGCAGGGATTTTGTCTGCTGCCCCTCTGGCTGTAGGAGTGACTTCCCTTCCTCTTCTTTGGTCACACGGCCTTTGACGCTCTGCTTTGGTCTTGGCTCTGCCTCTACTTGTAGGCCACCCTCTGGTATTTGCTCCCTGCCCAGACAAAATGGGGTGAAGGCTGAGGCTTACTAGGGCTCACTTGCTCAGTCAGGCTGGGAGAGGGAGGGTTATGACAACCACAATTGGGATATGCAGTGAGTGCTTGCAGAAGTAGAGGTCTAGTGGATGATGCTACAATCTGAGTTGGGTCGTGCCCTCTCCCAGAGGAACTGGCTCTGATTTGTGGGCAGCTAGAAAGAGCCAACCTGCTTACGCTTGCAGGAGGGTGTGGGTAGTGACCTGCACCTGCTCACAGCTTGGCAGCCGCTGTGGTTGCCCTCATGCCCACCTCTGGGGTCACAGGCCCCAGTTCCATCTTGCCCCTCACCTCTGGTGCTCATGTCAGCCTTGGCAGAAGCAGGTCCACAGGTGTGCCCACCTCTGGGGTCAAAGACTGCAGCCAGCTCATCCCACCTTGTGAAGGTGAGGTCCTGCAGTTTGGGAGCACACAGTTAGAGGGTCCTTGGAGTTAGAGGGTCCCATGACGATGATCTCTTGCCTCTCTGGCAGACACAGGTTTTCCCCTGGACTCCCTTGGCTGTGTTGTACTAGCCCCCTCAGAGTATCTTCACAGCAATCAACCCCAGTCTTCCCCCTGGGATCCAACCTCCGAAGCCTGAGCCTCAGCACACAGACCTCAGTTGCTGGGCAGGTCTGCAAACTGCTTCTCAGGTAGGAAGTGCTGGTCAGGAATGATCTCTGTGGTGGATTCTCTCTGTTTTGCCTTCTGAGCACCTGTTGCTGCATTCCCTTTTGAGATTCTGGAGCTCCCCTCCCTGCCAGA
>NW_011495048.1:8259256-8266590 GCF_000754665.1 Bison bison bison
CTCCCTGCCAGAGAAGGGGTTTCTGAGCATGCAGAAACTTCCTCCTACCACTCCCTTCCTGAGGAGCAGGACCCATATGGTTTTATTTTAACTCTTCCTTTCTTATTGCTGTTTCCCTACCACTTTATACAGAGATTATTGTTGTTCGGTCACTCAGTTGTGTCCGACTCTTTGCGACCCCATGGACTGCAGCATGCCAGGCTTCCCTGTCCTTCACCGTCTCCTGGAGTTTGCTTAAACTCACGTCCATTGAGTCAGTGATGCCATCCAACCATCTCGTCCTCTGTCGTCCCCTTATCCTCCTGCATTCAATCTTTCCCAGCATCAAGGTCTTTTCCAATGAGTCAGTTCTTTGCATTAAGTGGCCAAAGTATTGTAGCTTCATCTTCAGCATCAGTCCTTCCAGGGAATATTCATGGTTAACTTCCTTTAGGATGGACGGGTTTAATCTCCTTGCAGCCAATGACAGTCTTCTCCAACTCCACAGTGTGTTGTTGACTCACGTGCTGGAAAAGCCAACCCAAATGGGCTGTGATAACAATCTAGTTTGGAGCAGTTTTACTTGTAAGCAACTGGCTCCCTGCCTATAGAGACTATAATGCTTCAAAATCAAGAATAAAAACCTAGTTCCCTCCTCCCTGCTGCTGCTGCTGCGCTGCTAAGTCGCTTCAGTCGTGTCCGACTCTGTGCAACCCCATAGACAGCAGCCCACCAGGTCCCCCGTCCCTGGGATTCTCCAGGCAAGAACACTGGAGTAGGTTGCCATTTCCTTCTCCAATGCATGAAAGAGAAAAGTGAAAGTGAAGTAACCCCCAAATAATGTTCCAAGTGATATTTTGTAAACACACCTGCAGACTGTGCTCGGTTTGTTAACCTGGAAATGGAGCAAAACACACCTGGACCACCGAAACACACCTTCAACACCAATTCTTTGGTGCTCAGCCTTCTTTATATGGAGGTAGTCCTGCCTTTTTGGAAGTCTGAGGTCTTCTGCCACCCTTCAGGAGGTGTTCTCTAGGAACAGTTACACATGCAGCTGTATTCTGATGTATTTGTGGGGGAGGAAGATGATCTCCACATCTTACTCTTCCTCCATCTTCCACCAGGCTTGAGAAGTTGACTTTTGATGTAAGAAATCCAACATGCTTTGCTGTCTGGCTCAGTGTTTTCTTTCCCCAAATTGTTGGCCCCAAAATTGTGGCCAGTGATGATTCCACAGCTCTGCCTTTACTTATATCAAACAGCACAGATGTCCAGCTGAATGTCCTGATTAAGAATGCAAAGGTGAAAAAAAAAAAAAAGCAGTCTTTCAGAGAGAGAGAATGCCCAAGTGTTCAAGATCTGCTTGTTGGCCAGTTCATGCTCCAGGCTGGCTTACACTTGCCCCTTTCACAAACGGCACACAGTGTCCAGGTGTGTTTTGCTCCATTTCCAGGTTAACAATCAGGGCACAGTTTGCAGGTGTGTTTACAAAATATCACCTGGGACATTATTTGGGGGTAGGGAGGAGGGAACTAGGTTTTTATTCTTGATTTTGAAGCATTATAGTCTCTGTAGGCAGGGAGCCAGTTGCTTACAAGTAAAACTGCTCCAAACTAGATTGTTATCACAGCCCATTTGGGTTGGCTTTTCCAGCACGTGAGTCAACAAGAAAGAGTCAAGAGTTTCCTGAGTGGCCTCTGGGTAGATGAGGTTTCTGATTTAATCAGGTTCTTTGACTCAGAAGGTCTGAAATGCCCGCAACAAGACGCCTGAGGACTTGATAGCTTTTCTCAGCGTTTGCATTCACAATCCTGTGCAAGGGGCCCCGGTCTTTTCCCAGAGAGCGTTCTATAGCCTGGGTGGTGGCCAGATCAAATGACTGCTACCAAAATAAAATAACCAAAACAAAACAAAGGCCCACTGGAATGTTATGAAACAGTGAATTCAGTCTTTTCATTTTTGTGGTTTTGGTGACTGTTTTATTTGGGCGTGTTCTTGACAGTTGATGGTTTCAGAGGGTTCTAGCCAAAAAGAAGTCTTTTGATGAGAAAGTGTTAGTTGCTCCTTGTAACATTCCCAGTGTTAGGGAGCTTGGGCTGACTGTAGCTCCAAGCTCTTCCTCTGGGCTCTCCAAGGTCAGTGTCTCCTGCTCAGGTACGTTTGGCAGGTCAGTTTGCTCAGACAATACTGTCTTGTCACAGCACTCCACAAGGGGCACCTGCCTGGGTCTGGGAAAGTCCCTGTGAGGAGCTTTGTCTTTGGTTCAGCCTGTACTTAGGCCTGTGTGTAGGGAGGATGGGCTGGTCACCGCTGCCTTGAAGCTAACCCGGTCTGGCCTGGATCACAAGCTCTAATAGACTCACTGAGAGTCAAAATATTGGCTACCAGGGCAAAGGAGGACGTAGCCATCCCCTCTCTGCCATTGCCACCTCTCCAGCAAGGGTGAGGATGACGTTTGCCTCTGTGGTTTTCAGTTTTAGGAAGATGGAGGCTGGGAGTTGGGGGCACAGAGAAGCCTGGAAATTTTGATAAGGGCTTAGAGCAGGATTCCTGGGGCGCTGCCCACAGGTTGTCTGTAAACCACGGCAACATTTCATGAAGGCGGTTTGGTGATATGTATCATGCCCAGGTCCCTTCGGGCTTATTGTGAGTTATCGGTTACTGTTAAGTTTTAAGATTACCCTTTTTTATTCTTGAAAATGTCCTGCTTTGGGGGATCAATGATGTGACCACCCAGTATTTGGGGTGCCTTTGGGAAATGTATCTTAAGAATGTTTACAAAGGTGTAGCTTCAGAGATGTTTAGCACAGGGCTACTAGGCACCAAGAAAAGTTAGAGATAAATTATGTGTCCTACAATAAACAATTAATTAAATTAGTTAAGTACATTATAGTGCTTCCACATAGTGGAAAGCTGGGTAGCCATTAAAAATGAAATGTAGCAAAATAGTAAATAGCATAAGAATACTTACGTATTATTAAGGAAGATTACTAAACACCATGTTATATATATACAGATAGGTAGGTATCTGTAGAATTATGGTATTAATCAAACCTAGTTTAAAAAGAAAAAGAAACATACGCATTTAACAAAGGATTGAATGAATATATACTAAATTGTTTGTGGTTATCTCTGGGAAGTGGGGGCTTCCCTGGTGGCTCAGTGGTAAAGAATTCACCTGCCATGCAAGAGACCCAGGTTTGATCCCTGAGTCGGGAAGATCCCCTGCAGGAGGGCATGGCAACCCACTCCAGTATTCTTGCCTGGAGAATCCCATGGACACAGGAGCCTGGTGGGCTACAATCCATAGGGTCACAAAGAGTCAGACACAACTGAAGCAACTGATCCCCACGCACACCTGGAAGTAGGGTTAGAAGTGGTTCCTATATTCTCCTTTATGCCTTTTTTGTGTTTCTAAATTTTCTACAATGAACGTGTAGAAGATTAGTGACCAGAGATATTCGCATCCTAATCCTTAGTCTGTGAGCATGTTAGCTTACGTGGCAAAAGGGAATTAAGTTTGCAGATGAAGTCATCACTGCTAATCAGCTGACCTGGAGAAGCAGAGAGCTGATGGAATAATCCAAGTGGGCCCAATGTCATCACGAGCATGCTCAGTTGCCTCAGTCATGCCCAACTCTTTGCAACCCCATGGACTGTAGCCCACCAGGCTCCTCTGTCCACAGGATTTCCCAGACAGAATACTGGAATGGGTTGCCATTTCCTCCTCCAGCGGATCTTCCCAACCCAGTGTATCTCCTGCATTGGCAGGTGAATTGGTTACCGCTGAACTACCTGGGAAGCTCAGTGTCATCGCAGGGGTCTCTAAATGTGGGAGAGGAAGGCAGAAGAGAGACGCCTTGGGAGAAAGGCTCCATCATCTACCGAAGATGGAAGGGAGCCTGGAGCCCAGAAATGCCAGGGACTCCTGGAATTTGGAAAAGGCGAGAGAACAAGTTCTCTCCTAGAGCCTCTGGAAAAGGAATTCAGCCCTGCTAACACCCTGATTTCACCCCAAGGAGATCTGTTCTGGACTTCTGACATCTAAAACTTTAAGATGGTAAACTTGTGTTGTTTTAATCTTCTAGGTCTGTGGAAGTTGGTTACAGCAGCAATAGGAAACTTACACAACAAATTTCTTTTTCGAAAAGTCAGAAAAAAGATGATAATAAAAGTCATTTTAGAAGAAATGTTTAGAAATCGCTCTTTATAATTTAAACCAACAGCCATCTAGGAGGAGGTGGTGGAGGAGCAAAGGAGGAGGCCTGGCGCAATCTTTTTCCTACAAAAAATCTGCAGGAAGTGCCCATAGGCACAGCTGGCTATTGGTTTCTTATTAGTAGAAAATAATAATGCAAGGGAGAAGTGAATAACCTGAGGGGCCAGTAGCCTGAGAACTGTCCTACAGCAGGGCACAGTGAATTGCACAAAATGGGGCAAAAGCAATGAGAACTTGGTTCTCCCAGAGGGGGCAAACCAGGGAGCTGCGGCTTCTGTGAACTCTGGGGTTAGGAAAGGAAACCAGACTTGGAAGGAAGCCCTTGTCAAGTGACAAGTGAGTGGAAACTGATGGGTTATTGTGCTGGCTTGTGCTGGCAAATCCATTCTGGCACCAAGGAACAGAAGAAGTGTGATGGGCACCGCCCATGGGGAGGTTTTCCAGCCCCACCCAGGCAGGGAGCTGAGCGTGTTTGCTGTCTTGCCCATTCTGAACTGTTCACTGAAGCACTCTCACGTCGGAGAGTTCAGAGGATCCTTTCTTAGATAAAATCCTTTCCTGTTTACTTTGAAAATTTTATTTATCTTTTTGGCTGTGCTGAGTCTTAGTTGTGACATGTGGGATCTAGTTCCCTGACCAGGGGTCGAACCTGGGCCCCCTGCATTGGGAGCGTGGCGTCTTAGCCACTGGGCCACTAGGGAAGTCTCTGAAGGAACTTCTAAGGAAATGCCAGACCCTTAGCAAAGGCTATAACGAATAAGGCATCTATAAATGGAAACAGCATTTTTTTCCTTTGTTAGTGGCTCCAAAACCACTTCCCTTTCTGGAACAGAGACGACTCTGTGGAGGTGGGTGCTGAGCTGGGCCCACTCCACAGGCCACCACCTCCGCTGTGTGCTCTCAGCCCTGGACACGAGACAGGGCACTTCCTCTCCTGGTCAGGTCCCCAGGCGTTCACCTGCCTATTGCTATCCTGGAGGCTCAGTCAGTCCACACAAGTGCTGAACATTCATAATTACTTGGTCAGAGAGGCTTCATTTCATTTGCTCAAGCTGTACGTGCCACAAATTCCAGAAGGTGACACCTTTTCCTTTTCAGATTTTGACGACCAAGTGGTTTGTTTTATTCATGCTGTTCATTATTGCCTATGTGTGTTTAAAAACCTCAGTATAACATACATGCAAAGTAATATGTATTATGTACCTAGAACCATGCTTGAGTACCCCCCACTTCTTAGGATACTTACTGCTACCTTTGAAGTCCCCTGTGGTCCCCTCTCTCAGAGAGGTAGCCTGGGGATCACTGGGCTAGAAATTCTGATGTAGACTATCTCTGGCCACTCTGTTGGCCAGCACTGGCCACTGTGCCAGCAAGAATCAGGGGCGTGTGACTAGAAATATTTTCAACCTCCAAGCATTTCTCTTAGCTAGGTGTTTAATGAAGACCTGTCCCCCTGAGCTTTCCACACTGGGCTTGAGTAGAAATAAATCTTCCCTGAGACTTGAATTTCAGCACATCATTCTTTTGTTTTCCTTCACAGCGTTACCACCTTCGTATGCATTCCAATACAATATGCCATCTACTTTTGCTGGTTTTTAAAAATGTGTATAAATAGAATGTATTCCTCTTCTGTGATACTTTCTTTTCCCTCAGTATTATGTTTTTGATACCCAGCCCTGCTGTGGCATGTCATCTTACATCTCAGGCAGGCCCCTCCTCAGCCTTCATAATTCCTGTGACCCCTGAAGGCTGAAGGGCCATGGGCTTGGGGTTTGCCTTTGTCCAGCCATCCTGCTGGAGACCCCCTTTCTTTCTCCTTACCCTCCTCTTGCTTCCTTCTCTTCATCTTCCACTATAACCTCCTTCAAGTGCAAAGACCACCCCCTACCATTCCCACCCACACTGGTGCATCCACGCACAGGGTGTTTGGAGACAAAGGCACAACCATAATGATTACTTGGAGAGGGTTAACAACTGTGACTCTTCTCCTTTGCTTGCTCTCCACTGAGCTGTGCTAAGCAGAGATGTCGTACTGGTCCTGGCAGGGTCAGTTGATCACGGGCACCTGTCTGCACTTCCCTGGTGGGACCAGGACCCAGGCTAGTAGACACATTCGGGCCACCAGTCACACTTATTAGGGAAGAAGCCATCTAAGCTACTGGGATGTGTGCCAGGTTTCCTAAGAAGTGGCTAAACTGCCTTTTGCCAATGTAATGAAATGAAAAACAGACACTTGGAGAGCTGGGTGGAGCCTGGGACATGCTTGTCTTGGATTGACAGGGCTGAGGGACAGAGGGAGGGGGCATCCACCGTGAATGAGCCTGGCTCTGCAGTGCGGACTGTGTGCAAACTGCACAGGCAGACTGAACAGTAATGTCGTTCAGTCCCTAAGCGTGTCTGACTCTTTGCGACCCCATGGACTGCAGCACACTAAGCTTCCCTGTCCTTCACCACCTCCCAGAGTTTGCTCAAACTCATGTCCACTGAGTCAATGATGCTATCTGACTATCTCATCCTCTGTCACCCACTTCTCCTTTTGCCTTCAATCTTTCTCAGCATCAGAGTTTTTTCCATTGAGTCAGCTTTTCACATCAGGTGGCCAAAGTATTGGAGCTTCAGCATCAGTTCTTCCAGTGAATATACAGGGTTGATTTCCTTTAGGATTCACTGATTTGATCTCCTTGGTGTACAAGGGACTCTCAAGTCTTCTCCAGCACCAACAGAGGCCTTGGTGAGAAAATAAAGGCCCAGGGCCTCTGCATCCCGGAGCTTGGAGTTTGTAAATGACTGCTGGTGTGTACAAACTGAAGGCTTTGCTAGGTCAGCCGGAAATGCCTAGTTAGGGCATGTGGGATGAGCCTGACTGAGTTGTCAAGGGATGCTTCACAGAAAGAGAAACACCGGGTCTTACAGGGTGAAAGGGAATCTGAAAGGAGAGGGCATTGCAGGCTGAGGAGATGTCCAGTACCGAGGCCTGAGAGGGTTCTGCAGGCTGCAGAGGATCCCCTCACACAAACCACCTGGAGTTGGTAAATTCAAAAAGACAGGAAGCAGAAGGGTGGTTATCAGGGTCTGAGGAGGGGGATGGGGAGTTAGTGTTTAATGGGTATAGTTTCAGGTTTGCAATATAAAA
>NW_011495048.1:8266690-8272752 GCF_000754665.1 Bison bison bison
TTAATGGGTATAGTCGCAGTTTTGCAAGATGAACAGTTCTGTGGATTGATGGTGGTGATGGTTGCTGCTGCTGCTAAGTTGCTTCAGTCGTGTCCGACTCTGTCTGACCCCATAGACGGCAGCCCACCAGGCTCCCCTATCCCTGGGATTCTCCAGGCAAGAATACTGGAGTGGGTTGCCAGTTCCTACGCCAATGCATGAAAATGAAAAGTGAAAGTGGAGTTGCTCAGTCGTGTCTGACTCCTAGTGACCCCATGGACGGCAGCCTACCAGGTTCCTCCGTCCATGGGATGTTCCAGGCAAGAGTACTAGAGTGGGTTGCCATTGCCTTCTCCAGGTGGTGGTTGTACTCCATTATAAATGTACTTAATGCCAGTGGATGAAGAGTACACCATTTAAAAATGGTTAAGATGGAATATATATATATGTGAAAAGTGAAAGTCGCCGAGTCGTTTCTGAGTTTGCAACTCCATGGACTGTAACCCACCAGGCTCCCCTGTTCATGGGATTCTCTAGGCAAGAATACTGGAATAGGTAGCCATTCCCTTCTCCAGGGGATCTTCCCAACCCAGGGGTCGAGCCCAGTCTCCTGCATTGCAGGCAGATTCTTAACTGTCTGAGTCACCAAATATATATATAAATATATATGTAGGATATAGGATTGGGCTTCCCAGGTGGCACAGTGGTAAAGAATCCACCTGCCAATGCTGGAGACATGGGCTCAATTCCTGGTTTGGGAAGATCCTGTGGAGTAGGAAATGGCAACCTACTGCACTATTCTTGCCTGAAAAACTCCATGGACAGAGGAGCCTGTCAGGCTTCAGTCCATGGGGTCACAAAGAGTTGGACATGACTGAGTGGCTAAGCATACACACACACACACACACATATTGGGTCAGCCAAAAAATTCATTTGGTTATGGAAAGGTTATGGAAAAACCCAAACTTTTTGGCTGACCCAATATATTATTCCCAAGCATGGAAGTTGCTTGGTCCAGGGTGTGGCACTGAGCAAGCCCTTTGGAGAGCTGTGTGTGTGTGTGGCAGGGGGGGCAGTGGAGGTTCTGTGGGGTAGGAGTGGCCTGAGATAGACTCAGGGACAGGTTATGAGCCAGGCCTTCTGTGCCAGGCCAGGGGAGGGCTCAGCAGGGTGTGCCCTGCTCTTGCATCTTGGAATGATCCTCTTGAAGCTGTGTGGAGGGATTAGAGCTGGTATCAGGGCACCAGTTAGGAGACTGTCCGGAAAATGATTCTGAAGTCCTGACTGGTAAGTCAGACAAAGCCAAGGGAGACACCAGGGTTCAACAGGGCAGCATTTTGGTGTCTATATGGATGTATGATCCTGAGAACCTCGAGAAATATGTTAAGAATGACACTCAAAGTTCTAGAGATAGGAGAAGATGTTTACACTATTTAGAGAGCCAGGGAAATGCAGAGCCCCATCCAGTGATGAAGCCCATGGGCTGTAATCTGACTTGGAATTGTAAGCAGTGGTGACATATTTCTAAGGAAGGCAGACCCCTTCTTAACTTACAGTGACCCTGCAGGGGCAGACACAGAGGGTTGAGGCGTCCTTTCAGAGTTGTTGCTCAGTTGCTAAGTCATGTTCGACTCTGATCCCCATGTAAGGTAACACTCCTGACTTCCCTATCCATCAGTATCTTCTGTAGTTTGCTCAAACTCATGTCCATTGAGACAGTAATGCCATCCAACCATCTCATTCTCTGTAGTCCCCTGCTCCTCCTGCCCTCAATCTTTCCCAGCATCAGGGTCTTTTCCAATGAGTTGGCTCTTTGCATCAGGTGGCCAAAGTATTGGAGCTTCAGCTTCAGCATCAGTCCTTCCAATGAATATTCAGGGTTGATTTCCTTTAGGATTGACTGGCTGGATCTCCTTGCTGTCCAAGGGACTTCCAAGAGTCTTCTCCAGCACCACAGTTTGAAAGCATCAGTTCTTTGGTGCTCGGCCTTCTTTATGGTCCAACTCCCACATCTTAAAAAAAATATCAAGGCCCTGCCTGGGTGTCACCCCTAGAGATTCTGACTGACTTGGTGTTGAGTGGGGCCAGGTGACATTAATATGCAGACATCAGCAATGAGAGCTGTGTAACACCTGGCTGGCTACCTGTCTCTGTCAGGGTTGAACCCCATCTGCCTGGTTTATGGCACATGCTCTGCCTTGACATCTGTTTTGTTGGCCCAAGGAGACAGGACAAAGGAGAATGCTGCTCTTGGTATGTCATTGGGTGGTGTATTTCTGGCAGGCCAGGATTTAAAAGCTTCAGGTGAAGAGTGAATTTTCTGCTGTTTCTTTCTTCTGTCTCCAGTCTATCTGGGATCTTAATGGCCCATGATGACATCATGTCCTGGCAGTCACTAGATACCCATTAGGCTTTCCCAGTGGGTGTGAGTTCCTGAGGCTAGGGGGCATTTCTGGGTGGTAGGGTTACATAGCAGCAGGCTGTGTGGAATCTTGGTCCTGCCATAGTTCTGAGCTCTTAATGTGGAGATTCACAACTTGGACTTTCTCTTCTGCTTCTGGTTTGAGATGAGGTAAGACAAGTGTATAAAGTCATTAGGAAAACTAGCAATTAGAAAGAGATCTAGTGTCTGAACTGTGGGAGAAGTTCCACGGGCAAGGGCATTGGGGAGACCAGTGCAGTCATGGAAGGTGCCACAGAGGAGGTAAGACTTGAGTTGGAAGAACTTAGCTAAAGGGGTCAATAGAAGGTACTCTTTAGCAAAGGTGGGTGTAGATGTTGAAAGAAGAGATGACAAAATTATGAAAAAGATCAGCTATTAGGATCCAAGTAATGTAATGAGGGGCAAGCATGTTTGACTTTCTTCTGATGAATTCCACCCTGGGATTCTCTGGGCAGAAATGAAAACAAAAAAATTTTTTATAGTTCTCAAAAAAGAGGTCCCCAGACCAGAATCATTAGCATCACCTGCGAACTTGTTAGACCTGCACACTCTCAGGCCCCAAACTACTGAATCAAAACAAACTCTGGGGGTTAGGTCCAGTAATTTCTACCTTTCCAAGACCTCCTGAAGCTCACTTGTTTGAAGGCCACTGTCCCTCTTGCCTGGAAAATCCCATGGATGGAGGAGCCTGGTAGGCTGCAGTCCATGGGGTCACGAAGAGTCGGAAACGACTTCACTTTCACTTTCACTTTTCACTTTCATGCATTGGAGAAGGAAATGGCAACCCACTCCAGTGTTCTTGCCTGGAGAATCACAGGGACGGGGGAGCCTGGTGGGCTGCCGTCTATGGGGTTGCACAGAGTCAGACACGACTGAAGTGACTTAGCAGCAGCAGCAGCAGTCCTGCTCTGCACCCTTATCTGCTAGGTGGTCTCTGGTTATTATTTTCAGAGACAAGGGACATGTTTATTCTGGGATATGTCACAGCCCTTGCAGTGGACTATGGTTGGGTGATTACTGACCTTTTGTCCTGTCCAAGTGATACAGAGTCAAATAGTTGACAGACTCTTGTTTTAAAAGAAATATTTTAATTTTATTGGAGTATGGTTGATTAACAGTGTTGTGCTAGTTTTAGGTGTACAGCAAAGTGGTTTAGTTACACATACACACACACACACACACACGTATGTTCATTCTTTTTTAGATTCTTTTCTCATAGAGCTTATTACACAATATTGGGTAAAGTTCCCTATGCTATCCAGTAGGTCCTTGTTGATTATCTATCTTACGTATAGTAGTGTGTGTATGTGTTCATCCCAAGTTTCTGTTCTATCCCTCCTCCCATTTTTCCCCTTTAGTAGCCATAAGTTTGTTTTCAATATCTGTAAGTCTACTTGTGTAAGTTCACTTGTATCTTTCTTAAAACTTGGATTCCATATATGAGTGATATTTGTCTTTCTCTGACTTACTTCACTCGGTATGATAATCTCTAGATCCATCCATGTTGCTGTAAATAACATTACTTTATTCTTTATTTTTTTCATGGCTAAGTAATATTCCATTGAATATATTACTACATCTTCTTTATCCATTTCTCTGTTGATGGACATTTAAAGTAACAGACTCTTACTCGTGTACTTGGGCGACATTTATTGAACAGCTGCCGTTTCCTAGGTGCCACTCTATGCTCAGCCCTGGGAATGCAGAGGTGCACTAAATCAAGGTGTGTACTTCCATGAAGCTTGTGTTCTTGCTGAGGCACAATCCAATTAAGCATAAAAATATCTAGTAGTTCTAGATTTGAGGAGGAAAAATATAAGTGATGGGGAAGGGTCTTTTTTGGACTGTGATTAGAGAAGATTTATCTGAGGTGATACTCAAGCAGAAAGCTGGTTGAAATAAGGGAGAAAGCTACATGAACTTGAGGGAGATTGCCCCAGGAAGGGGGAACAGAAGTGCCGAATCCCTGAGGTCCCTGAGGTAGCAACAGAATGTTCTAAGAAGAGAATGGAAGCCAGTGCAAGGGGGAGAGAGGCAGTACTGGGAGGCAATGGCTGGATCAAGGAAGGCCTTACTGATCCTATTCAGGTGACTTGCCTGGGAGTAAGGGCAGCCTGCTGGAGGGTGTTGGTTTGCATGATGTGTGTCTCTCTGAACAAGAATCACTCTGAAGAATGGACCATTCCATAAGAGGAAAAGCAGGGAGGCAAGTTAGAAAGGCATTAGGATAATCCGTGTGAGAGATCTGGTATAGAGGTAGAAGTAAAAAGTAGTTTGATTCCAGGTGTTTTGAAGGAGGGAGCAAGAGGCCAAGTGGATGGATTCCTCTGCGGTAGAGAAGGCTCAACAATGGCTTCTGAGTTTAGGTGACTGGAGCCCTCCTTTTCTCTAGTCTGAAGGCCTCTGTCCTCCTGCAGTTCCACACCCACAGGAAGGATGGTAACAACCCAGAAGGGTTCCTTTCTCTCAACTCCACATTGGCCATAAGAGGCTGCCTCATAAGCTTTTTTCCTTATAAATGTCATGATTTTCCCATAACTGAACTGGTTCTCAAGGCTATAGCTAAGTTTCTGAGTGTCGCCCCCATCCACTCCCAATAGAATAAAAACAGCTGTGAGAACATAGAAAATCATGCTATGGATTAAACCTTGCCTAAAACCCTGTGAAGCACAAATGGAGTCTTTTTTTGGTTTGTTGTTTTGCTTTTCTTGCAAAGTCTTAAAGTTTTTTTTTTTTTTTTAACTTTTACTTTGTATTGGGGTATAGCTGATAATCAAACAGTGTTGTGACAGTTTCAGGTGAAGAGTGAAGGGACTCAGCCATACATACACATGTATCTATTCTCTCCCAAATGCCCCTCCATCCAGGCTATCACATAACATTGAGCAGTGTTTCATGTGCTATACAGTAGGTCCTTATTGGTTATCTGTTTTAAATGTAGCAGTGTATACATGTCCATCCCAAACTCCCTAACCTTCCCCCACATCCTTTCCCCAGGGGAAGCGTAACTCCCTTCTCTAGTCTGTGAGTTTCTTTCTCTTTGATAAATTTAAGTTCATTTGTATCATTTATTTTTAGGTTCCACTTATATGCAGAGTACATCATGAGAAACGCTGGACTGGAAGAAACACAAGCTGGAATCAAGATTGCCGGGAGAAATATCAATAACCTCAGATATGCAGATGACACCACCCTTATGGCAGAAAGTGAAGAGGAACTAAAAAGCCTCTTGATGAAAGTGAAAGTGGAGAGTGAAAAAGTTGGCTTAAAGCTCAACATTCAGAAAACGAAGATCACGGCATCTGGTCCCATCGCTTCATGGGGAAACAGTGGAAACAGTGTCAGACTTTATTTTTTGGGGCTCCAAAACCACTGCAGATGGTGACTGCAGCCATGAAATTAAAAGACGCTTACTCCTTGGAAGGAAAGTTATGACCAACCTAGATAGCATATTCAAAAGCAGAGACATTACTTTGCCAACAAAGATTCGTCTAGTCAAGGCTATGGTTTTTCCTGTTGGTCATGTATGGATGTGAGAGTTGGACTGTGAAAACTGCTGAGCGCCGAAGAATTGATGCCTTTGAACTGTGGTGTTGGAGAAGACTCTTGAGAGTCCCTTGGACTGCAAGGAGATCCAACC
>NW_011495048.1:8272885-8297064 GCF_000754665.1 Bison bison bison
CTGACTCAATGGACGTGAGTCTCAGTGAACTCCGGGAGTTGGTGATGGACAGGGAGGCCTGGCGTGCTGCGATTCATGGGGTCGCAAAGAGTCGGACACAACTGAGCGACTGATCTGATCTGATCTGAGGATATCAGAAACAGCAGTCTTAAAGACAAGGAAACTGAAATTCAGGGAGTGAAGCTACTAGCCTGATAATAGGTACCCCTTAAGAGAACTTCCTGCCTGCTAGGGAGCTTTGGATGGTCGTGTGTGTGTGTGTGTGTGTGTGTGTGTGTTTTACCACCACCAAAGAATTCTCCACACCAGCTGGGTGCCTACAATTCAATTCAATTCTGAAACTATCTACCCAGAGACAGCATCAGATGCCGCTGGTTAAGGGCTCTGTCCCACACGTCTGCCCTCACTTCAGAGGGCACAACTCCGAGTTGTTCTTTGTGCCTTTGGTTTATGGCCTCTACACCAGAGGTTCCCATGACCCCTCCGCAGGTTTGATTAATTTGCTGGAGTGGCTTATAGAACTCAGAAAAAGGCTACTGATGAGATTACTGGTTGCTGTAATCTAATTACAGTAAGCTGGTTACTGTAACTCAGGGACAGCCGCATGGGAGAGATGCATAGGGCAAGGTGTGGGCAAGGTGCACAGAGCTTCTGGCTCTGAGGGTGCTACTCTCCCAGCGCCTCCGTGTGTTCTTTCCCTGGAAGTTCTCTGCATCCCACCCTTCTGGATGTTCTTGGAGGCTTCACTACATAGCATGAGTGACTAAGTCATTGGTAACTAAACTCAATGTCCAGCCCCTCTTTCTTCCCCAGAGCTCCTGTGGCGGGACTGAAATTTCCATTCTTCTAATCACCTGGTTGGTTTCCCTTAGAAACCAGCCCCCATCCTTAGGTGCTTTCTAAATGTTATTAACATAAAAGACACATGTATGAGTCTCTTCACTTAAACTCCAGGGTTTTAGGAGCTCTGTGTCATGAGCGGGGAAGATCAAATATACAATTATAAATGACAATATCACAGGTGGCAAAATGGCTGAGCTTGGTGTAGCCCTTATAACTTCTCAGGTTGTCTTCATGCTGAGCATCCCTGTCCCCACCCATCTAGTCTGAGCAGGTACCAGAGCTGCCTTGCAATGTCATCTATGAAGATGCTTTTCCCCTGTGAGTGCCTTCATCCTTAATCCCCCCATGTCCCTCCCCTTCGAAGGAATCAGTCCTAACTGCCAGCTGAAGGGAGCATCATCTCCCACAAGTTGGATGTGATGTCTTTTTGCTCATATCTTTTAAACAAGCTCTCCTCACATCTTCCCGTCAACAGCTTAAAGGTGCTAGTCTCCTAGGCCAGGCACAGGAAAAGTAGGAAAAAGAAAACTATGAGCTTTGCTCTTCAGAGCACTCAGTTGGACAGGGTTTCTTCCCAGTGCCTCTAAGTGGTTGTTTTTCTCTTGTAGGACTCGGAGCTTCTTGGACAGAAAGGCCACATTGTCCTGAAAAGCCAGATGGGTGAATTCTCCAACCTGATGATACAGAGTCAGTGTCCTCAGAACATCTGATGCAGCCGGACCGTCTGGCCCCCAAAGTCCATGTCATTATGGTCACAGGAAATGATGACTGTGGGGTTAATTCCTACAAGATTGTGTTTTGGGGGGGGTTTCCCCTATGGCAGAAAGCAAGCTGGTTCCTGCCTGTTGGACGAAAAGGGTGCATGTTGACGTCACTCAAGCTCTGGCTGTCCTGTGGTCCCGCTGTCTCAGCACTGCGCTTGAGGAGGGAGAACGAGGCCTTCCAGGGGAAGTGTTATGTCTTTCAAGATCCCAGAGCAGATTCAGGGCAAAGGACTGTGAAGCCTTACGATCAGTCTCCTGTCCCTTTTCAGAGACCTTCCTCCAAACCTACTGCTAGCATCACTGGGCCATAGACTCAAGCAGAGAGGAAACTTGGTGTTTCCGGAACAATTCTCTTCATGTTCCTCAGCAAACCTGCAGACGATGACATCCTGGTCACCACATCACTAGAAGCAAGTGTGAAGGATTTTAGAAAACAGCCTCTGCTCCAGCCCCAGTGGAAACAGCCGTCTCTGATCCGAGGTGGCCAGAGAACCCAGAAAAAGTAGCCTTTCCCGGCCCTCAGCCGGTGAAGCCCTTCCAGCACTGCAGTTCCTATAAGAAGCTCCCTGGCAGCCACTCACCGGGCAGTTTGGTCCTCCTCTGTAGGATGGAGAAGCCTAGAAGGCACTTCAGAGGATGGGGTCAGCCAACCACTTTCTCCCAGCCCTTCCCAGGTGGTGAAGAGCAATCCTGGAGGATGCCAGCAAATGAACAAATGCCTGTCCAGACAAGAGTCTTTCCCGGTGAAACACCATGCTTCCTATGGAATAAAGGGCAGGCGTGGCTGCTGAGGCCCAGCAGTCCTTAGAGGGCAGGCCATCTCTCTCCCTGTCATCACACAGCGTTCTCACCTTGCCAAGTCCTCTTTTCCTGTGTCCCAAGCTGAGAGCTGTCTGGCTGACTCTGGGGAATTCTTGCTGTTCCTGCAGACACCCCAACTTCTGCATCGAAGCCTTGGCTAAGTGCTGGGCTCATCTTCAGCGAGGCAGGGGTCACCTTTGCAGGTGGCTGCATCTCCGGGTGGTGAAGCGTTGTTACCACCTACTCTCTCCATGGTCTTCAAGTGACTCCCTCTGAAGCAGTCATAGCTTGTCCCTTGGATGGCCTTGACCTCACCCCTTCCAGAGCCAGGACAGACAGCCTGCCCCTGAGTGTCTCCTCATGGAACCATGGGCATCTTATAGAAAGAGACCCAATATACATTTCCTGGAGTCCAGAGGGGCTGGCCACAGAGCCACTGGAGGGCTGGGCCAGAGTGAGGGCCCAGAGTGAGGGCTGACCACAGCCCGCACCAGGTTCTTCTAGCTACCACTGCCCCTCACTGGGGTTCCTGCCCTCGCCGACCACAGAGTTTCTGGGACACCAGGGAGGCCACCTGGACCAGCTTCACGGCCAGTGTCAGGTTTACAGTTGCCTTCAGATGCCTTGAGACTGGAAAGGTCTCAGACAGAGACTGAGTCCGGCCACACCCTAGGTCTGGGCCCATCAAGGAGAGAGCATATGGCTGCTGGCCTCACTGCCGTGTTCCCTGGGAGCTGCCATTCAAGCTTTCTGCGACTTAACACTTTCCTTCTGTAGAGCTCACTGGTTTTCCTGGCTCCCTCTCCAAGTCTGGCCAGAGCAGAGCTGGCATCTAGAAGTTTATTTTTTATTTTTTAAAAAATGTTAAGTGTTCTTTGCAGTTTTTTTTATTCCAAGTAAATTAATTTATTTTGGCTGTGTTGGGTCTTCGTTGCTACGCGTGAACTTTCTCTAGTTGCAGCGAGGGGGACTACTCATCATTGTGGTGCGCAGGCTTCTCACATGGTGGCTTCTCTTTTTGTGGAGCATGGGCTCTAGGCACACGGGCTTTAGTAGTTACCGTATGTAGGCTCAACAGCTGGCTTCCTGAGCTCTAGAGCACAGGCTCAATCGTTGTGGTACAGGGCCTTAGTTGCTCCACAGCATGTGGAACCTTCCCAGGCCAGGGCTTGAGCCGGTGTCCCCTATATTGGCAGAAGGCTTCTTAACCACTAGACCACCAAGGAAGCCCCCATATAGAAATGTGGTAAGTGCTTCCTGGCCTGAGCCTGAGGAAGCAGTTTCTAGTGGGGCGGTGGCTGGTCCTCGCTACTTGAGGAGGAGTGGGAACTTGCTTCCCACCATCCTAGGAGAGAGAGCACAGAAGTAGTAGGACTCCTTAAAGGAAGAAGACTGGATGGCGCTCTGTGCTTTTTGCTGCTGAGATAGTTTTCTGGTTCTGTTGCATAGCAAACTGTCCCAAAACTTAGTGACTTAAAGAAATAGCCATTTTTTTCATTTCATTTTTGTGGGTCAGAAATTTAGGCAGGTCTCAGCTGAGTGATTCTTGCATTCCATGTGGGATTTACTGAAGTTTCTTGGTGGTATTTAGCTGAAACTTGGGCTGGTCTGAAGGGTGCAAGATGTCTTTACTCATAGGCATTCATAATATGAATGTTAGGGGGACAGCTGGAGGGCTAGATGCAACGTGTCCTTGTTTATATAGTCCTGAGAACTCTTTAGTCAGATTTCTACAAGGTTGCTGGATTTCCCCTGAGACCAAGAGACCAAGATAGAAGCTGAATAGTCATGAGGTAGCTTCAGGTGTCATGCCGTGTGACTTCCGCCGTGGCTCATTGATCAAGTTGGTCGCTGAAGCCAGGCAGATGCAAGGGGAGAATAATAGGACTCTATCTTTCAGTGAGTGGAGTAGCAGAGTCTTTATGGTTACCTTTAAAATTTTTTTTATTTAATTATTTGGCTGTGCTGGGTCTTAGTTGCAGCATATGGGATCCAGTTCCCTGACCAGGGATTGAACCCGGGCCCCATGCATTGGGAATGTGGAGTCTTAGCCACTGGACCACCAGGGAAGTCCCTATGGCTACATTTAATGACTAATTTATGCATCTTGAATCTGTGGATGCATGTTTTTTTGTACATTCAAGAAAACTTGCAGCAATTTCTTCCTCAGCTGCACATGGGATCCTCCCAGACTAGGGATTGATTGAACTAGCATCCTCCACACTGCAAGGCAGACTCCCAACCACTAGACCACCAGGGAAGCCCTGTCCCACTCCTTTTTATCCTCTAGGTCTCAGCTCAGATGCCACCAACAGTTATGGTCACATTACCCTGTTCAATTCTATCAGAGCACTTATTGCTATCGGCAGTTTTCTTGTCTTTCTCACTGGAATCCAAGTGTCACAAAGGCATGTCCCCTGACTTGTTCACTTGTGTATCCCCAGGTCCCAGCAAGTTCTGGGCATATGGCTCATATCCGTTGCATGAATGCTACCTCTCCTTGGAGTATCTTTTGTAGGAACTGCAGGAAATACAGTGATAAAGATTGAAGAATAGCTTATACTTTTAGACTTTATGGAATCTTAATGAGGGAGGGCTTTGAGTAACGGTAAGTGTCTTAAAAAATGCTCTAGAAGTATTTTCTCAGTTCTAGGGGGCCTTTTTTATTTCCATTAGTAGGGATCCACTGAGTTGAATGAGTACCAGTTATTCTTTCGCAAATACCTTACAGAAAAATAGATGTATTTATTCCAGCTTTTGAACCCCCTCCATCCAACTCTGCCAAGTCATTAGGTTTTAGAATCCCAGATTTAAGTTAAACTTCTTTCTCCAAAGCCCATGGGCTGAAGTTGGTGGGTTATTGGGGCTGGTGGAGCCCAGGAACCTGATTCTGCTCTAAGTGAGTGAGTGCTGGGTACCCTGGGTCCCTGGAATGTGGGGGTGTAGGCGGGAGTCCCTCCACTGGAGTGACTGTGTTATCAATGGGCAGGAAGCCTGGCAGATGCCCGACAGCCCTGTGACTTGGACATTCTGGGTCTGCCAAGTGTTCCGTAGGGTTTTTACTGCCCCATGACTCACGGGGCAAAAAGCAACTTGTTAATGTTTAAAATAAGACAGCATTATTCATTTCCCGTCAGGACCTGTATGTGAACAGTGAATGCACATCTGTAGCTAGAGGTGCTTGTTCTGGGAGGGTGTTTACGGAATTTCATTCCTGAGTTGGCTCTGCCTGGAATGAACCAGTTTCACCAAGCAGAGAGTTGTTCCTAGGGAGACCTTGAACTTAGCCACAAGACTGCACAAAACCTCAGTTTGTTCTTGATGGTATCTTCCTCCCTCCCTTCCACTGCCCTTCTCTGCCTGCTCTGGGCTCACAGGGCAGGTGGCCCTGGAACCTCTGAAGCTGGAGGGCAGTAGCTCACTGAGGGTGGTCATAGCCTGGGTTCTTGCTGCAGCTGCTGGAAGAGCTGTTGACTAAGATCTCAGGAGGAGGCCTTTCTCCTGGTTTATCAGTAACTTCTGGGCTTTTGTAATCCTAAGCATTTTCATTTCAAGGAAAGCTGTTAAGTCCAATCAGGAAAAAAAAAGGCAGGGGAAGAAGGAAAAAGAGTTGGATGGTTGTCAGCTCTTACGTCTGCCAGGTGGTGTGAGAAGGATCTAGGAAATATTGAGTGGAAACTCCATTCTTTTCAGGAATTTAATCACTGAGCTGTGTCAGTCAGAGTTCTTGTTCAGTTGCTAAGTCATGTCGGACTCTTTTGCGACCCCATGGACTGTGGCCCTCCAGGCTCCTCTGTCCAGGGGATTTCCCAGGCAAGAATACCAGAGTGCCATTCCTTCTTCAGGGGATCTTCCTGACCCAGGGATCAAACCCATGTCTCCTGCATTGGCAGGCGGATTCTTTACCACTGAGCCTCCTGGGAAGCCTATCAGAGACACGAAGTTATATTGTGGTAGCAAAACTCACCACCATCCCAGTGACTTAAAGATTTTTTTCTCTCTCAGGCTATACTCCATTCCATTTGGCAGGTGGGCTCTGCTCTCAGAAGGCCCTGGGTACCCAGCTAGTGGTCCCTGGATGCTTGCCAGTGGGGAAGAGCTCTGGAGGGACTGTCTTTGCACTGGCAGTTAAATGCTGTGACCCAGCGGTGAACTCGTTGGCTGGGAGTAGTCACATGAGCAGGCCCCAACACAGAAGAGTCAGGAAGGACAATCTGACAGTGTCTGGGTGGGAGGAAGAGCTGGAAACAGGGAGCAGTCTCAACATTAGTAACTGGAGTTGACTGAGTTGGCATGTCACACTTCAGAATGGTTCACAACACAAAGTTCTGAGGCTTTGACTCGAGATTTGTCTTAGTCATTTAGTGGGCTTGAGGGCTTGGTCACATGACCTTGTTCTGCTCTGGCCTAGAGAGCTATCACAGGGTTTATTTTCTCAAAGGCCTCTTTGTAAACAGTCAGTATGAACAGGCAGGTTTGGAGGTTGAAGAGCAGACCAGAGATCTGGTATTATAGGTGTGGCTATTTTAATGCTGTTTGGAGAATACAAACTTGGGTCACATTCACAGATGTAGAAGATGCAGATGAAAGGAGGGGATAGTATTCCTTTATTCTACTGTAGTTATACTCGGCCTGACACAGTTCTTCTGTTCTGTATCAATTTTGAAGGCAGCTTTGACTAACTTTGTCAAGCTGGGACCCAGGAAGGGTTATCAGGGGGATTCAGGAGTCTTGAAATTTATTGAAAGGGGTACCTTGGCAGCAGCTGTATTTGAAGATCTGTCAGAGTTTTCCTTTTACTGGGTGAGGAATCTACCTCCCTGTATTGAGATGGATTGGACTGAATGATAAACAGCCTACTTATTACTATGTTACCAAAGAAAGCTGGAGGAGGGAGTTTGACCCTTCAAACAAAGGGTGGTTGTAAAAGGCAGCTTCTTGGGGCCTTTCCAACTCTGTCATGATAATTCTCTGATTCAGTTTTTTTCCTCAGAAATGAAAATAATCCTTTCCTCATGGGAAAGGGAGTGAATGCCAGTCGAGACTCCACTATATAAAATATTGCTGCTCACAAATGCTCTGCTGCTAATTCCTAGAGGATCTTGAAGTTGGTGGTAGAAACTCCATTTTACAGGTGAGGTAACTGAGGTTGAGGATGCATGTGAAGGATGCATGTATGTGAAGTCAGGCACACATACAGTCGTATAAGGTGTTTTGCTTTAAGTATAGAGTCTAGAGCCAGATAGCTTGTGTCTGAACCCTGGTTCTGCAGTTTTCTAGCTGTGTGACCTAAGGTAAGTCACTTAACCTCTCTGGTTTATCCTCTGCAAAATGGAAATGATAGCAGGTCATACGGTTGTGAGGATTAACCAACTTAATTATAGACAGCATATTGAACCTTGGCACAGAATGTGAGCTAAATAAGTTCATCTATTATTAAAATCATTATCAATGTCTGAACTAAGTTTGACACACTATAGGAATTTGGTTCACACACTAGGAAAACAAAATTTCTCTTTCACTTTCTCCTATTACCCATGTAGATGTAACAATATTTTCTTCGTTTTCTGGAAATGGCTCTGTTCTAGCACTTCAACATAATCTAGGAAGTAAGATTTCGTCATTGGAGAGCACTAGATACATTCCAAATCCATTAATTGTGTTTAGAGACCTAAATCCTCTAAACTCATCCTGTAAGTTCAGGCCACAAAGAATTGTCTTCGCTAGTCACGTCAAGAAATTGACAAAAGCAGTCTTTCTGATCTGGACTTCAAGCTATGTGCCTCCCCAACCATTATGAACACACAAACATTTTCAAAAGTGTATTTTAGTATCTAGTATATACATAGTACATACATTTTAAATAGGGTTAGTATACAGTCTAAGGTTTTGTTTGTCTGTCTTAACCTGAATAGCCACATGAGCCAGGGGCCATTGTCTCTGAACCCATTCCCAAGTCTGGTATAAACTCAAACATCAGTGCAAGCAATGAGGACAAGCTTTAGGTCAGTTCAGGGGGTACAATTCCCAAAGAGGCTTGTGAGATTGAAGCACTGTCAGCATGTTTTGTTGCTATGTCCCCCACCTGCCCCTCTGCTGATGTCTTAGTTTGATGGTTAAGTCAGACTGCCTGAAAGAGACTTTGAGTGGAGACACTTCCAAAGTGTTATAATCTGTGGGGAGAGAAATTAAGCCAGAAGTAAGCTGAGGATTGAACTAAGTGGCTGTCGACCCATCAGATTTCTTGTTCTGGTGACAAGGTCAGTAGTCCCTGGTGGGAATCCCCACCCAATGGACATTCTCATTTTCTCTCTTTCTCCCCCTCCCCACTTTACTACCTCTGCCGCTACCCCCTTCTCCCCTGCTCCTGGCTTTTGGCTCTTACCCAGGTGGAGAACTTTCCACTACATCCTGACTTGCTGGTCCACCTTCTGGGTGGGATGAGGGAGCACAACTCAGGGGCACCAGTCCTGAAGGGGGGTGTCAGACTGTTTAGATGGTTAGGCTCTGATTATCTAACCAGGTGAGCCCCTCCTAGGTTTCCGGACAAAGTCTCCATTCCAGATCTGCTTTCTTAGTCCTGTTAAGTCCACCTGTGCGTTTTCATTTGTTTATGGCTGCGCTGGGTCTTCACTGCTGCATGCAGGCTTCCTCTCGCTGGGTTTCTCATTGCGGTGGCGTCTCTTGCTGTGGAGCATGTGCTCTAGAGCACGCAGGCTCAGCAGTTGTGGCACACAGGCTTAGTTGCCCACGGCATGTGGGATCTTAGTTCCCTGACCAGGGATCAAACCCACATCCCTCCCCCGTGCATTGTCAGGTGGATTCTTCACCACTGGACCACCAGGGAAGTCCCATGTGTGAGTTTAACAAAGGTTCTAGTTCTAAATATTTCTCGCTGGCTGAGACCTAATTGGCCAAGGAACTCACCCTGCATTGTTGCCAAATCTCAGCTGTTTTGGGGGAGGGACCATCCCATCCCATACTCCTTATCTCTTTTGCTGTAACAGACATCAGTGATAGTGACAACTCTGGTGCCCTTCAACCTTCACCTTCAGTTGGCGAAATTCATTCATCCTCAAAAGAGAATCTTTTTCCTCCTGTAAAAAGATCTGCCATAACTTCTGCGCCTCAGCTACCTCTTCTGTAAAATGAGAACAACAATAGTGCTTACCTCATAAGATTGTTATAAAGATTAAATGACTTCATATGAACAGTGCCTGGCACATTATACAAGTTACAAAGTGTTAGTGGTTGTAAGACATTGTTTATCAGGCTGTACATTGCCATGTACCTTCTGGAAAACAGAGTAACACACATATTAAAAGCCCAAAACAAAGGGCTCTCAAACATATCCGACTTCTACAAATCCCCCAAAGATATCACTTGTTAAACTTGTTAAACCAACATATTTCTCACAGGATTATTATAATAAAAGTTAGAAATATGAACGTTGAAATCGTATGTGTCAAAATCATGGTACCTTCTACATGACTGACTCCTGTATAGCTGCTAAAAGACTATAGCAATAGACGTGTTTTTTTGTTTTTTTTTTTAATCTACAAATCTGTGTGCACATTAGTACACGATGAACACTCTGTGAAAAATGAATGTACATACTGGAAGGTGTGGGCCTTTGTGAGTTTTCCTTTTTCTTTCATAACTAAAGAGGAGATCTGCAGCAGAGGCTAAAGGTGGTCAAGTAAATCAAAAAATGGGAACAGAAGACTATCCTTTTCTTTTTTTACTTTTCTTCTGAAGATTTGACTTTAATGATAATTGTCACTTAGCAGTTCTTGCCTTAAACTAGTTGCCTTTCACTTTTTAATTGGGATTTTGTTAAACTGTTTTTTGTTTGTTTGTTTGTTTCACTGTGTGGCTTGTGGGATATTACTTCCCTGACCAGGAATAGAATCTGTGGCCCCTGCATTGGAAGGGTGGAGCCTTAACCAGTGGACCATGAGGGAAGTCCTGCTTCTCACTTTTATTCTTGAAGACTGTTTGGAAAAAGACAATCCTGTTAGAGATAAGCAACAGCTATCTACCTAATGCTGCAGTGCACTGGGTCTTCTTTTTTTTTGGCACCATTCCCTTGTGTTCTGGGGCTGAAGGCAGCCTCCATAATCAATTGGTAGGATGTTTGAGTCTTGACCAGCTGTAATAAAGAGCAAAGGTGCTCTCACACAACCTCTACTTTGGCTTACAGCTCTTAGGAAGAAAAGACTCTCTCCACCCCCAAATGATGAAGGCAGGCTGACTGGAATGGAGAAGAACATGTTCTGGAAGTTTAGCTGTTTTATTATTCAAGATGCGTTAATGTGTGGTTATTCCAGTTGCAAAGGAAAAAGCCTAATTCATTTCTATTATAGTCCAAGTACCCAAATAAAGGGGAAAAAACCCCATCAAGTGTTATAAATCCATGTCAGTCAAGACCCTGACAAAGCTTACCCCTCACTTGTAGTAAATGGGAGACTAACCCGTTTACTAGTTATGTGTAACTAGTATACATACAACACAATGAACTGTGGCCACAACAACTGGTATCACCAATGTCCCAGGTGGAGTGTGGTTAAAAACCACCTCCTGTGCTAAATTTTCATGTGAGAGAGGAACTTTCATACAGACACAAACCAAAACTTCTTACTTGATGGAAAAGACAGGAGTTTAAATAAGAAGCTGAATGAATTCAACAGCCCACAATGTAGTTTCATAACTATATTGCTTAGCCTTAGGTTCTTTAGAAGCTAACATTTCTCTGCTACTGCTGCTGCTAAGTTGCTTCAGTCGTGTTTGACTCTGTGCGACCCCATAGACAGCAGCCCACCAGGCTCCCCGGTCCCTGGGATTCTCCAGGCAAGAACACTGGAGTGAGTTGCCATTTCCTTCTCCAATGCGTGAAAGTGAAAAGTGAAAGTGAAGTCACTCAGTCGTGTCCGACCCTCAGCGACCCCATGGACTGCAGCCTACCAGGCTCCTCCATCCATGGGATTTTCCAGGCAGGAGTACTGGAGTGGGGTGCCATTGCCTTCTCCACCAAGAGGTATTTAGGTTGTATTTCCTTTTTCTCCCTTCTAAAATACTCCTAGAAGAGATGCTGTGAATGGCACATACATTTTCAGGCTACACTTATGGTCTTAAAGGGCAGGTGTGCCTAATTTCTTATCTTACCAACTAAGCACCCTCATGAGGAACCTATAAGGCAGAGAAAAGGCTCTTCCTCAAAGGTTTGGATGGGTCTTTTGGCTGTTGGTGGCAGTTGGTAGTTACTGTACTTGGAGGTTAGCCATCAAGTGAACTACAAGTCCCTAGTGCTGTAGAAGAGCAAGCCTCCTCTCAGTCTTCACCAGGGAAAAGTTATGCTTGTACCCCAGCCCAAGTAAGAGTCGACTATGAATTCATGCATTTATGTCATATTTTATTGCATTCTCTGTACAGATCAGTCAGTCATAGTCCTGGGGATTCATTAGTGAACCTAAACGACTAATCTGTTTTCTTATGGACTTTACAGTCTAGCCAGAAGACAGACAAAACTAAGGAGTTTATTAGTTGATAAATTCCATGGAGAAAAATCAGAGAAAGGAGGATAGAAAAGGGGCGGTGGTGTTATTAAGATCTGTGAAAGGTGGTAAGGGAAAGCCTCATTGAGAAGACATAGGAGACAGCCATGCATCTTAGCCATTGGGGTAAGAAGCTTCCAGATGGTATTGTGGCCCCAAAGCAGGGTTGTGCTTGATGTGTTCAAGGAGTAGCATGGAGACCAGCCAGAGAGGGAAGGACAGAGGAAGAGCCTTTGGAATAGTCTGGTGTGGCAAAAGGGACAAGATAGCGAGGCTAACCAGAACCATCTGTTTCTCCTGGTTTTAGATGTGAATGAGTGTAAAACTGGCCTGGAGCTGTGTGGTGACAAAGCAGAATGTGTCAACAGGGTTGGTTGACCCTTACTGAATAATATAGTATTTCATCCTGCATACCACATTTTCATTCACTGTTGAACTTCTATTTCCAGGTTCTAGCTATTATGAGTAACACAGCTGTGAACATTCATGTTCATGTCTTTGGATACGGATATTAGGTTTTTCTTGGGTAGATTTCTGGGAGTGGAGTTATGGGGTCAACTGGTAATTCATGTTTAACTTTTTAAAGAAACTGGCAAACTTTCCCAAAGTGGTTACACCATTTTGCAATCCCATCAGTAAAATAGGAGGATTCCCAGTTTTTCCATATTCTTGCCAAAGCTTATTACTATCTGTCTCTGCTATCACAGCTCTCCAAGGAGCTGTGCCATGGTATCTCATCATGGTTTTAATAATCCCTTCCCTCCCTAATTCGAGTGATCTTCAGCATCTTCCATGTGCTTGCCTGCTAAGTCACTTCAGTTGTGTCTGACTCTTTGCAACCCCATGGACTGTAGCCTACCAGGCTCCTCTATCCATGGGATTCTCCAGGTAAGAATACTTCTTGCCTGGAGTGGGTTGCCATTTCCTTCTCCAGGGGATCGTCTCAACACAGAGATTGAACCTGCGTCTCCTGTGGCTTCTGTGTTGCTGGCGGATTCTTTACTGCTGAGCCACTGGGGAAGCCCATGTGCTTTTGGGTTATATATTTCACCACAGAAGATAAGTGACTTTTTGATTGCTGTTTTCTAAAATCTCAAGAAAGGGAGATTATAAACTTCCCTAGAGGTGAAAGTAGAGGTCTGTCCTATTCATGTATTCGTTTCTGATGGCTGCTGTAACCAATTACCACAGACTTGGTGGCTTAAAAACAGCATGTGTTCATGCTTTTACAGACCTGAAATCTGACATCAGTTTCGTGGGGCCAAATCTGGGTATCAGTAGAGCCTCCATGGAAGAATCCATTTTCTTGTCTTTTCCCGTTTTTAGAGCTGCGTTTTTTGCTTTCTTTAGCCCATGACTCCATCTTCAAAATGAGCTGAGTAGCATCTTAAATCTCTTTCTCTGCTTCCTTTGTAATGTGGTTTTTTAAATCTCCTGTACTAAAAGCTCCCTCTCCCTCCCTCTTATAAGGACGCTTGTGATAACATTTAAGACCTACCTGAGGAATCCAGGATAATCTCCCCATCGCAATTCCCTTAACCACACCTGCTACGTCCCTTCTGCCTTATAAGGGAATATCCACAGGTTCCCGGAATTAGGACCTTGATATGGCTGGGAGCCATTACGCAGCCCACCAGTCACTAACCATCCCTTAAACCAGCTTGGCCTCACTAGCTCCGCACTTGGAGTTGGCTTGTCCGGAGGAAGACCCTGATGGGGGAAGCGTTCTGGAGGCACAGGTAGGCCCTGGAGGGATTCTAGCGCCATTTATACTGCAGCTCTCTCACTTTCCCCACTTGCTTATCGCCTCCTAAGACACGAGGAGCTGAGGGCATTTGAGAGCTGGGGGAGGCTGCCAACACTGTCACCGCACGGTGTGTATGGGGGTGGGGTGGGGAGTGGGCAGGACTGGAACTCAGGGCCTCGGATGCTCGCGTCCTCCCGGTCCCTGCCTTTCTCCCCCCACCCCTCCAGGCTCTCTTCCCCCGGGCGGGATCCTGGGTTCCGAGGTGACCCACTGTCACAGTCTCGGCAGCAGGCACGCTGCGTTCCCACGCGCGGCCAGCAGGGGTCAGCATCCTCCGCGCAAAGGGCTGCCGGCGCGCCGTGGGCCTCCTCCCGGCCTTTCTTCCATCCCGCGTCAGTTTTGTTTGTGTTGCTGCGTCACGGTCTTAGGCGCCCGGCCTTTTGTGTCTTTTTTAGTTCTCACCCGAACGCGCCTTTCCCCGGTCCGCTTGACATCTCACCCTAGACTAGGCAGATAGCCGCCTCTTGGCGTAGCAGCCGGCGAGTGGGCTGATGGCGGGCTGAAGGGAGGGGGCTTGCTCCTCCGCCCGGCCTGGAGGAAGAACGGCCCCGTCCCCAAGGCCAGCGGAAGGAGTGTGTGCCTGGGTGTGGTCGTGCCGGGAGGAATGAAGGGCGCAGGGGTGGGAGGCTGCGGTTTCTTTGAGCCCTGAAAAGCCCAAGGGAGGACTTCTGGTAGCAGTGACCTACAGACGGTTTTAACTGATGTAGGATGGTTCAACTTACAATTTTTTGACTTTATGATGGTGTGGTAGTGATATGCATTCAGTAGAAACTGGATCTTGAAGTTTGAATTTGGACCTTTTCCCTGGGGCCGGGGATGTGTAGATATGGGGCAGGGGCCTCTGCAGCCCCATCACGAGGGTGAACAACTCATAACCAGTCTGGACCTGGATACCATTTGTTTTTCACCTTTAATACCATATTCAATAAATTACATGAGATGATTCACACTTTGTTATGAAATAAGCTTTGTAGTAGATGATTTTGCCCAACTGTAAGTGTAAAGCAAGGCTAAGCTGTGATGTTGGGTAAGTTAGGTGTATTAAATTCGTTTTCCACTTAGGCTGTTTTCAATAGGTTTATCAGGACCTAACCCCATCGTTAGTGCAGGAAGATCTGTATTAGATTTGGAATGAATTCATCACTAAGCTCATGAGAGCTTCCCAACCGGACTCTTGACCAAAGTGAATCTGATTGGGAAGTCTCCATGGTTCCAAGTGGGTGAGTGCCCATCTCCAGAAGGTGGGGGTGGGGATGGGCTACCCAGTGGGAATTTTTTAGCCCTGGGGCAGAGTAGTGGGCAGCAACAAGCTTTTGTTATAGGATGTGAGCCAAGCCTGTGATTAAGGCCTTCATCCACCTGGCTGCTCTCCCTCTTGTTTGTGGCCTGACCTGAAGTTTTGCCCCCCACCCCACCCCCACCCTCCAGCAGCCTCTGGTCGCACCACTGCTTTGCCACAGAACCCAGAAATGGCTGTTCTACTGCAAAGGAGCTAAGACCTTACTTTCTTGGACCAGCATCTCCCACATGGCTTATTCCTCTCACCTTCAAGAGGACAGAGTGATGACCCAGGTGGTGAACACATGGATTTTAATACTAAAGAACAGAAGATGTTTTGAGTAGAAAACCCAAGATAGTTGGGCCTTCTGGAGAGGCTCTTGCAAAGAGCTGGTCACTTAGCTAGTATCTGCAGCAAATCCAGGCCAGGGCGGTGCTTAAGGGTTCCTGGATACTTGTGAGCATGACAGAACACCTTCAGAACACCCCAGAAACACGTTCAGACACTGCCAATATGGAATCCTATAGACAGTTCAAGGAAAAACTAAATTCTGGTTTAGAAGTAAATTCACTTCAGTCTTTAAAGAGGATTGACAATCTATTATGAATAAAGCTGCTATGAAGGTTCATGCACAACTTCACTTCACTTGGATGACTGTTTAGACGTACAATTTGGGGATCATGTAGTTTCCATGCTTGTAGAATTTCTGATCAAAAGTTGTGAGATAGTTGAAGAATTGCTGCCCTCAGTCAGAGGTGACAGGGAGAATGCCAAAACAATCTACTCCCTGGTGAGATGCTGATGTTACTGGGAGTAGATTGTTTTTGTGAATAATGCAGCATATCTGTGTGCATGTGTGTTGGGAGGGGGTTGCCTTCCATGCTGTCTCAGGGAGGCCAGGGCACACCTGTTCTTAGGGCATCTGCTGTGGCTGCAGAGAGGCAGGGCCTTGGCCTGACCCCTCAGTGGCCCACTGAAATCTACATCCACTTGGGCTTAGGGACTGTTTCTTTGGAACTTCCTTATGGTCAGCTTGATTCAAGGTAAAATCACTTAGAATTAAGAGGCCTTCTACTGAAGGCCAGCCTTGGGTCCCAGACACATAGCATTCATGCAGGGCCATGTTTCTGCTTCCTAGCCAAGTTTCTTGACCAAGTCCCTACATGGAGCACCCACTTTCTTATCCAGTTCATTTTCCTGCCTGTCACAGCAAGAGACTTCTGTAGAGAATCCAAACAGGGCGAAGACTTTTAATTTCCATAAACAGTGCCAAAACTGCCTTATGCAGTAACTTAACTTACAAAACAAACTGTCCTGCTTAATTGACTTTTCATGTGTTCCTAACCAGAGGGGGGGAAAGAGGACATTCACAATCAGCCCAAATATCATTGAACATTATAAAAAGTATCATCTTGCTGTAAACACTGAGTGCTACATTTTTCTCAGGCCCTGATGAAGTGGGTTTCCTTCCATAAGCAAGGCAATAAGGACAAATCTTAAAACAAAACAAAAAAAACTAAAAATAAAGGGGAATGGAGCTCATGGTCTGTTCAGTTACAGGAATAACTGCTAAGCGCCTCTGTTTTCTATACCAGTGTGCAGACTGTTACATGTTGTTTAGCCAAGCCAAGGTATGATTGGGTCTGGTGTCAGGAAGGAAATGGCAACCCACTCCAGTGTTCTTGCCTGGAGAATCCCAGGGACGGGGGAGCCTGGTGGGCTGACGTCTATGGGGTCACACAGAGTCGGACACGACTGAAGTGACTTAGCAGCAGCAACGGTACTAAATTATGAGTAGTTATTATTGCCAGGAAATATTATAGGGTATTATTTGTAAAATGGTTATTTTAATGAACTGGCAACCTATAAAATGATTATATCGATGATTTTTCTAAAATAATAACAAAGCACAACCGTTGCTTCACTTTTTGAACTGGAAGACTAACCCTCTTGCCTTATTCAATTCTATTTTAATTTGATGAACAGCTGCACATGCACCAAGCTCCCAGGAAAATAAAAATGGGATGATCCCTACTTCCAGTAGGGCAGGAAATGGGCACTAAAATGGTTAACAATGTTGTAGGGGAAAAAAAGCATGTAATTTTGGTTGGGGGGATGGGGACGGCTTTATGGAGTAAGGAGGTTTTGAAGAATAGAGTTTTGATGGCGAATAGAGTGGGACAAATTGAGATTCAAAGCTATAAACTGGTGAGTACAGATTCCCCACAGAGGAGCTGGGTCCTAGGATCTCTGGCCAGCCCCTTGGGTCTGTTAGTTCTCATCAACATGTTGACCTTCTGGAATTTGGGAAAACACAAAGTACATCCAGGGCTTATGTTCTGAACTCTGCTCTCTGGCATACAAATATGTTCAAATGAGCTTTGGCCTGGTTAGGATTTGAACTGGCCAGGCTAACCCAGGGAATGGGAGGTGGAGGTCAGTGTGACTTGAAACCTGAACAGACAGCATGGAGGTTCTGTGGCTCCAGTTCAGCTCCCCTAAGCCTGGGTGCTGGTTCCCTGTGGGCAGGTGTCTTGCTTGGTCATGTAGCCTCTTCTTCTGCTGGACCACACCTACCAATAAAGAGGGGCATCCTGAAGGTGATGACCTCCCCTCTATGTGGCCCCAGGAACTTGACTTTTTCAGGGAAATGCTGTGAAGGACTCCGGAGATGACCAAGTCCATTACTGGTCAACCTGTGGCCCAGGATTGAGAATGGCCCAGGGTCACCTTACAGCACGGGTTAGCCAGACATGTCCCTGAATCTCATTCCAGGCCCCCAGCACCCCATCTCTGGGGTGGACCTGGGATTTTCCAGGTCACAAGGTCTCTGGCTGATTCAGACTGAGAACGCTCTGAGTCAGCCCCCTGCATTCAGTGAGTGGACTGGGGTCTGATTGGCAAAGGGATCTGTCCTGAGACTAGGATGAGAGCCCAAGGCTACTCCTAGTCCAAGGCTGGTCATCACACTTGGCACCGGTTCTTCACGCCTACCTTCCTGTCACTGTGCAGACCTGGAGTTCAGGTCCTGAGCGTTCAGCCCTGGCTGCCAGATCAGTGGGCTGTCAGTTGCTGCAGGAGCAGAGAAGCCAGGAACTGAAAACTGAATCCTGAAATTGGCCCCCTAAGACTGATTCTATGTTTTCAGCCTGTGATTTCCTTATGAATAATCCCCTCCTCCATCCAGCCCCCAGCCCTCCCCTATGGCCCAGCTCTCTGCCCTCAGCTCTGCCCCTACATGTGTGCACATCTTCATAAACACCCACATCACACTCAACACTCCAAGACCTCAGGGCTCCTCCACCGTGTGTTCCCTGCATCAGAAAGTGAACAAAGATGAATGTGCCCTGAAATCAGCATTGAAAGACTGAAGTTGCAGCCCCGTGCAGCCTTGAGCCCATCACCGCCCTTCTCTGGCCTATGGAGGATGTCACTCAGTGTTTATCACTTTGCCTTCTTATTCTGGCTTAGATCACCCCGCCCATGACCTGGAAGACAAGGCAGACAAAACCAACTCCTGTTCAATGTGTCACGGGGACCCCGATTGTTTGTTTTTGCTGCATTGGGTCTTTATTTCGATGCACAAGCTCCTTAGTTGTGGTGTGCACGCTCAGTGTGGGTATAGTTGCCTCTCGGCACGTGGGATCTTAGTTTCCCTACCAGTGATTGAAGTGACACCACCTGCATTGAAAGGCAGATTCTTAACCACTGGACCACCAGGAAGTCCCAGGGATCCCTGGTTTTGCTCACAGTTTTCTTCCCCACAGTTAGCACACCGCTGCCACATAAAGGTACTCAGTGAGTATTTGTTGAATTACAGATAAAGGTAAACGTAGAGGCATAGAGATGCTAGAAATCAGGGGGAGCCCTTGAGCTGAAAAGGGCTTCCCTGGTAGCACAGATGGTAAAGAATCTGTGATCCCTGGATGGGAAGATCCCCTGGAGAAGGGAATGGTAACCCACTCCAGTATTCTTGCCTGGAGAATTCCATGGATAGTGGAGCCTGGCGGGCTATAGTCTGTGGGATCACAATGAATCGGAAATGACTGAGTGACCAACATTTGAGCTGAAAAGGCTCCTCCAACTTCAGCTCCAAAAGGGCAGTAGGAAGTACTGTGTGAAAAAGGGGTGATGTCACCTAAGAAGTTCCTTCATTTCAGAAAGGTCCCCACTGCCTTGCGGAGCTGGTTAGTCATTGACAAAGGACAAGGATCGGATGGGGAAGGAACCTTCTGAGGAGTTAGCCAGGAGTGTGGGCTGTAAGTGGCTTCCCTGGTGGCTCAGAGGTTAAAGCGTCTGCCTGCAATGTGGGAGACCTGGGTTGGGAAGATCCCCTGGAGAAGGAAATGGCAACCCACTCCAGTACTCTTGCCTGGAGAATCCCGTGGACAGAGGAGCCTTGTGGGCTACAGTCCATGGGGTCGCAAAGAGTCGGACATGACTGAGCGACTTCAAGACAGCAGGAAAACCCAGCATGCAGTTTAGGATCACACTGGGAGATGTTAGGGGTGGGGGTGGTGCTGCAGTTGGTGCTCTGAGCTGAGGGGGTGGGGAAAGCAGGCAGAACATCTCTGGGGCCCCGGGATGCTGAGCATCCTGTGTAGAAGCCCAAGCCTGTTTGCTCCTTCTTGGTCCCAGATGCTGAAAGGCAACAGAGAAAACAAGGATCCTAGGAAGCAGTCCAGGAACATTCATTGTCTGCTGGGAAGTCAACCCAAATGCAACAGGAATGTGACTTGCTGTGTTTTGAGAGTGGGGAGGCCTGACAGCACGTGGCCACATGAGGAGACTGTAAAAGAGGCTTGAATTCAGGTTTGCTGTGTGGGTGAGGAGTGTTCCTGCTGGGAGCTTCCTGATATACCTGGAGGGGCAGCTCACTCTCTCCCTGAGTTGGAGCTGAGCTCCCTCCCTGGAGGCCTTGGGGAGCAGCCCATTTGAGGGATCACTGAAGAGGGGATCCCATTTGAGGGATCACTGTGCCCCACTGACGAGGGGGCACAGACTGAACTGATTAGAGGACCTGAGTGAAGGCCTGGCCGGGACTGCCTGCTCCAAGTGCAGCTCCATCATTTCTGTTTGAGATGAAGGGCTCCTGAAACATGAAGTTAAAGCACATGGGACCAGAGCATGACTTGCTATATCAGGTGGAAGGTGTGGGTGGCTCGGCCACTCAGTTGCAAGTGGGGGCCACTCAGTGTCTAGCCCAGTGTTCTCAATCCTGGCTGCCCAGCAGAATCACCTGGGGACCCCTTTCTGAAAACCTCAGTGCCAGGGTCCCAGCCCCTTTTGTTGCTGTTGTTCAGTTGTCAAGTCGTGTCTGACTCTCTGCGACCCCATGGACTGCAGCACACTAGACTTCCCTGTCCATCACCATCTCCAGAATTTCTCCAAGTTCATATCCATTGAATTGGTGATGCCATCCAACTATCTCATCCTTTGTTGTTCTCTTCTCCTTCTGCTCTCAGTCTTTCCCAGCATCAGGGTCTTTACCAATGAGTCAGCTCTTCACATCAGGTGGACAAAGTATTGGAGCTTCAGCTTCAGTATCACTTCTTCCAATGAATATTCAGGGTTGCTTTCCTTTAGGATTGACTGATTTGATCTTCTTGCTGTCCAAGGGACCTCAAGAGTCTTCTCCAGCACCACAGTTGGAAAGCATCAATTCTTCAGCACCCTCTCAGCCCCCCATGTTCTTAGTTGCTCAGTCATGTCTGACTCTTTGCAACCCCATGGACTGTAGCCAGCCAGGCTTCTCTGTCCATAAGGATTCTCCAGGCAAGAATACTGGAGTGGGTTGCCTTGACCTCCTCCTCCACGGGATCTTCCCAACCCAGAGATGGAACCCAGGTCTCCTGAATTTGCAGGCAGATTCTTTGCAGTCTGAGCCACCAGGGAAGACCTCTCTAGACATTTCAATTTAATAGGTTCCAGTTGAGACCCAGGCACAGCTAGTTTTAGGGTATTAGTATTAGTAGTTTTAGTTTTTTAACTTTTTATTCTGAAAAACAAAGTGAACAGAACAATATTTCCTCTCCTCTCTGACACTTGCCCCCACCGACCCCGACCCATTTGCCCATCACCTGTTTAAACAATTTCCAATTCTTGGAGCCCAGTCTGATGGCAGCAGTTCCTCCACCAACTCCCCCCAAACCTGCCCCTGGCTGACTTGGAAGCAGCAGGGCATCCCCAGGTGGTTCCCATGTACAGACTGGGTTGGGGCCTGCAGATCTGGTCCAGTCTCTTCTTCATACAGATATGGAAACTGTGTCCCAGAGAGAAGAAAGGCCTTGCAAAAATCCCACAAAATGTCCCTTCCTACTTTAACATTCTATAAACTTGTGGACTTGGAAGCACCATAGAGACTTTCAGAGAATCTTTATCAAAGCATGTCTGAGAAGTCTCAGCCTGGTACCAAGCCTCTACCTGGGGTAGACTGGGCCTCTACCCCAGGTGCCAACAGAAGTTTCTTTTCTTCTGGTTCCTGACAGAGCTCCATCAAGCTCTGTTCTTCTTAGCCTCATAGCACTATGGCCCACTGGTGGCCCTTTGTGAATGCTCTCAAGCTCTCAGCCCTTTGGTTGAAATTCAGTGTTTCTGTTTTGGGGACTGCAGGACCAGGTGGGGCTGTGATGATGCAGGGCTGGGAGAGCTGGGAGTTGGTGGCCCGAGGGGCTCCTCCAAGCCCCAGAGGCATGGAGGCATGTGTTCACAGAGGTTCCTGCTCTCTGAGGATTGGGTGGCAGACCCTGATGTGGGTGCCTGCGGTTGGCCTCTCACACGCCACGTCTGTCTGCTTTTCTAGTCAGAGTACACGTCCTCACTGTGAAACGGCCATTATTGACTCAGGACCTCTTTGGGAGGAACTGAATCCTGATCGGGTGGGTCTGACTCCCCAAGGCCAGGGATCCCTGGTGGTTACAGCAGCCCGAGTTGAGGGAAGCATCCAGGCTTGGAGTGGCTTTGGTCAATGTGTAGAGGCTGGAGTTGTTTCCTCTCCTGCTTTTCAGGTTTCCTTTTGTGTCATCCCTCCAGCTGGGGTGGGCCCTGATCCTGGTGTTCCTCCATGCCATCCTGCAAAGGTGGCCAACACTACCTCCCGCCTGCTCTACTAGAGAGGCTGTTGTGGGGGCCAGGGCTATGTATGGGTCAGGGAGGTGGGGGGCATGTCAGCACACTGCTTCACGGGTCCACACCCAAGAATGAAAGGATCAGGGACCCCACATCTTACTTGACCTTTAGCCTGAAGTCCCAGGGACACTCATATTCATTGTCTCAAAGCAGTAGCTTCCAGGAGAGTTACAACTGGGGCCCTGACTCAAGCTCTTCCTGTGTTTGTCACCTGCTGGTGGAATCTCCAGATCACTGGATAGAACTGCTGTGCATTTGAGTGTTGAGGGAGTGGGGTTGTCAGAGTAGGGACCGGGTCTCCATCACAGACACACCTCTGAAAAGAGGGAGGGGGGCAGAGTAAGATCCCTCACTGTGAGAACCATATGATCCAGCTAAAAGGCAGAGCAGGTACATGGGAGATCCCCAAAGATGCTTAGATTTCTGTGTGCCAACAGGTCTGACCTCAAGGATATATATTCACTATCTCTGTTGGGGAACCAAGTAAAGGCACCTTCAGAGTTCACGGGAGACTTGCTAGAGGTGGGGAGGAGAGCGACAGAGCTAAGTAATGGTCTTGGAACAGGGAACGTAACTTATGAGCACCACACCCCATCTCTGAATGTGCACCATGGAGTTGGCTCAGTTCTAAGTCATGTCAGGCTCAGCCACCTCTTTTACCTTCTGTCAGGTCATCCCCAAAGGGCCACGCTGCATACCACTTTTATTTTTCCAGAAAGGTACACATGCCCTTGTTATTTCAGGCACACATGTAATGTTTATTTTGTGTAAATTTATATGCTATAGAGGCAACTCTTAGTATAATATATAAGAATGTATATACTTTTCTAAAATGGCTAGTTGCATAGTTCAGCCTCAGGTTAGACCTGGTGGATGTGATTGGGCTCAGCTCTTCCTTCTAAATGGGCCCAGGGTGGTATTGATGAAGTAAGCAAGGCTGGGAATTCACCTGGCCCTGTCACGTGTGATACAGGGGACGTGCAAATTTTGCTAAGACTTTCATCTTCATTTTCAAACTGCATGGACTAATTTAGCTTCTTGCTATGATTGTTTTCAGTCAATTCTTTTTTTTAAATTGAAGTTAGTTGATTTACAATGTTGTGTTAATTTCTGCTGTACAGCAAAGTGATTCAGTTACACATATATATACATTTAAAATATTCTTCTCCATTGTGGTTTATCATAGGATTTTGAATGTAGTTCTTTGTGATGTACAGTAGAACCTTGCTGTTTATCCATTCTTTGTGGATATATATAATAGCTTACATCTGCAAACCTCAATCTTTCACTCGACCCCTTCCCCCAACACCCTCCCCCTTGGCAACCTCAAGTCTGGTCTCTATGTCTGTGAGTCTGCTTCTGTTTCATAAATAGGTTTATTTGTGTCATATATATTAGAGTCCACATATAAGTGATATCATATGGTATTTGTCTTTCTCTTTCTGACTTCACTTAGTATAATAATCTTTAGTTACTTTCATGTTCCTGCAAATGGCATTATTTCATTCTTTTTTTTTTATAGCTGAGTAGTATTCCATTGTATACATTAACCACATCTTCTTTATCCATTCATCTGTTAATGGACATTTAGGCTGTTCCCGTGTCTTCACTATTGTGAATAGCGCTGCTGTTAACACCAGGGTGCATGTATCTTTTTCAGTTGGAGTTTTGTCTGGATATATGCCTAGGAGTGGGATTGCTAGACCATATGGTAATTCTCTTTTTAGTTTTCCATAGTGGCTGTGCCAACTTATATTCCCACCAGTTGTAAGGGGGTTCTCTTTCCTCCACATCCTCTCCAGCATTTGTTATTTGTAATTTTTAATGATGGCTATTCTGACTGATGTGAGGTGGAAACTGGTAATTTTGATTTGTATTTCTCTAACAATTATTGGGCTCCAAAATCACTGCAGATGGTGACTGCAGCCATGAAACTAAAAGATGCTTACTCCTTGGAAGGAAAGTTATGACCAACCTAGATAGCATATTAAAAAGCAGAGACG
>NW_011495048.1:8297164-8303933 GCF_000754665.1 Bison bison bison
GTAACGTTGGAGAAGATTCTTGAGAGTCCCTTGGACTGCAAGGAGATCCAACCAGTCCATCCTAGAGGAGATCAGTCCTGAGTGTTCACTGGAAGGACTGATGTTGAAGCTGAAACTCCAATACTTTGGCCACCTGATGCAAAGAGCTGACTCATTTGAAAATACCCTGATGCTGGGAAAGATTGAGAGCAGGAGGAGAAGGGGCCGACAGAGGATGAGATCATTGAATGGCATCACGAATTCAATGGACATGAGTTTGGGTAAACTCCGGGAGTTGGTGATGGACAGGGTGGCCTGGTGTGCTGTGTTCCATGCGGTCGCAAAGAGTCAGATGTGACTGAGTAACTGAACTGAACAATTATCAATGTTGAGCATCTTTTCATTCGTATAAATTGCCAATAGGCCATTTTCTTGTCTGGAAAAATGTTTATTCTTCTGTCCATTTTTTAAATTGGGTTTGATTTTTTTGTTGTTGAGTTGTATGAGCTGTTTGGAAATTAAGCCCTTTTTGGTCATGTTGTTTGCAAATATTTTCTCCCATTCTGTACATTGTCTTTTCATTTTTTTTTTTTATGATTTCCTTAGTTAATTATTTTTATCTCACCCTGTTTTGTTTGTTTTCTAAATGAAAAGTCCAGAGATTTACCTGTTGGTCCAGTGGTTAAAACTGCACTTCCACTGCAGGGGACGTGGGTCCCTGGTGGGGGATCTAGGATCCCACATGCCTCACAGCATGCCCTCCCCACCACCCCAAATCCAGAGTTAGGTTTGCCCTGAAAAATGGAAACATTCAATGGTGTTACCAAATTAGGATTTCTTTTCCTCACTTTCAGAGTTCATTCTAAGAAATTTTATTTCAAGAAAACAAAAATGAAAATAAAGGTAAGAGTTTCTCATTCTGCTTGTTACCTGTTGCCAGTGATGGCAGGCAAATAGCATTTGGAGACTATCCGGCCATTCTGCTGCATGTAGCTGGTGAGGTCAGGACAACAGAAGGAGGCGGCACGTTCCTGGCTCCTGAGTAGGAAAGAGTATAAGGAGTCCCAGGTGGCTTTTCTATTGGCTGGAGCTTTGTGGTCTTCAGGAGAGGCTATGTCTGGTGCCCCAGAAGTGGACTGTCTCTTGCCCTCACTGCCTGGCCGGCCTGGGTCCTACTGGCTGGCTGCCAGTTTGTCCAGTCTCTCGCCCTCCCCCTGCCCTTGAGGCAGCCCTTCCCTGCCCCAGCATCTCCACCTCTGTATTCAGATGTCCTCCTGGCCTTGAACACTCTTCCAGAGTTTGTCTTCTCTTTTCCCTGGCCCCCAAAGTAAGGTCACCTCTGAGGCCAGCAAGCTGCCTTCCTCTAGGTCTTCAAGCTCTAGGAAGATGGCCCTACAGTTGTCTTATTTTCCTTTGGCATAATCAGGCCTCACTAGTCATCCCCCACCGCACTGACCACCTGTGCCTATGGGGTAAGGGGGCACCTTTGCTCTCTCTTCTGAGCACTTCCCACCCTGTTCCTCCACCCCTGGTGACTTCATTCCAAGGCCCTGAGGCTTCTCTCCCAACTCACCAGATACTGGAGCCAGCTCTGGAGAGAGAATTAAGTGGACATTTAAATTGATACAAAGACAACAAGCAAATATTCAGTAAGGTTCTGACTTGAATCCTGAGATCTAAATTTTCCCATGCAAAGTCCTCACTTCCTGCTTCCCAAATTCCCCTGCCTGCTACTGCAGCCCTTAGAGAACAAACACCCACAGGTGGAGTGGCCTGTGGCATTGACAGGTGCCTAGGAGAATGGAGGGCCTTTCAGACAAGGGACAGGCTGAGTCTGGCCACTGGGGCAGGAAAGTGGTACACATGGGGAGAAGAGGCCCGTCTGCCTTGCTGTTTGCGACAGTTTCTGGACAGCAAAGTATTTAGTGTCTGGACTCTTCTCCAAGGGCTACTGACTGCAGTAAGGCTGTGGTGTTTCAGCCTATCTGGCAGAGGGACTCTTGGCCCTATGAATACGCCTTTATCTTTACTGGAGCAGAGCAAAAACTCAAACACAGAGAGGTGGACTCCGGCTGGAAGTGCGGAACTGGTCTGTAGCCCCAGGAGCAGCAGTGTTAAAGTAGGACTTGGCGGGGTTTCATCCTCTGCAGTGGGTAGCTGAGAGTGTGGGTGGGAATACTGATGTTTTGTTCAGAGAAGCAGGAGGAATTTATAGTTCTTTATGGAAAATAGGATAGGTTAGCTCACTTATTACTCAGCCAGCCTTTTCAAGAATAACACAGGCTTAATGCTAATCTAAAAGCATTTTCCAACAAAGGCCATAAAATGCCAGAAGGACCCTAGAGACACCACAAACAGCTCCCTTTCCAGTAAAATAAGGGTGGCCATGGAGAAACCGCTGTAGAGCCAGGGCACTTTCCCTCCTGCCTGGAATTATAGCCCCTTCATCGCCTGTGTCTGTTTTATTACTGCAGAATTTAGGCTCAGCATTATTTCAGTGCACTGCTGAGGAAGTCAAACGGAGGGAGAGAGGATGTCTGTTTATTGGCTCTGGCTGGCATCTCCCCTGTCTGCCTCCCAGTAATGCTATTTGGGCTTACTCCAAGCTTCAGGGAGTGGACAGAGGCCAGGGCTCTAAGTCCTGTGGGTTATCACTCTATGATCCCAACTCACCAAATCCAAGGCAGTGTATTTGCCAATCTGCCTGTACCAGAGGTCCAAGGTCAATGCGGGGGGGGGGTCCCTCCAGTGTTACTTCTGCTGTTATGGACATTAGGCAGTGAGAGCTGGAAAACTGCTTTTGGTTCTCCCGAGTGCTGTAGTGTCACGTCGCCAGTGCCTAGGACTATGTTAGGCATAGTTGGGAGATAAAGAAAATGCACACAACAGAAATGTTGTGCTTCCTTCAAGAAGCACACAGAGGTTTGGGAGATCAAGACGAACACTTTCGAAACAATCACAGACAGGCAGTGAAAGACTGCCTTTTTTGGAACCTGACCCTGACTGGCCTCTCAGGGAGGCACAGTGCGGCGCTGCAGGAGACCCAGGAGTGGCCACAGAGAAAAGTTCCTAGACCAGAACTGCCTCAAATGGTAAGAAAGACCCAGAGATGGGAAAAGTTCAGGGCACAGGACTGACACACATCAGGTGGTCTCTCTCCCTTCTGTTAAAAGAATGCTAAATAATAATAGCCAGCATTCCCTTTGTCTCAGACACGTTCTAGTTTCTTTAACAAAAGTAGATTACTTGATCCAACAATGCCGTGAAATCAGTACTGTTATTATCCCTATTTTATGGATGGGAAAACTAAGGTATGAGGAGGGCCTAGCACACAACCAGAACCCGGGTAGCTGACTGTGGAGTTAGGTGCTTGATCATGTTCTCCGATGCTCCCTGTGGGGCTGAGTTGAGGATCTGGTCAAGATTTGGGAGCTGAGAACAAAATGGAACTGAAGCAGAGGTGCAGACAGCCTGTTCTGGAAGGACATCCAACACAGAGGACTGACACCCAGGCCTCATGGCAGCAGAGCCAACATGACACTTCCTCTCTCCCTCACCCTCCAACTTTTTCTGACAATCCCTCATGGTGAGCAGGTGGGCAGACCATAGCCACCCAGGTTTTCACACAGTCCCAGGAATACCCGACTGAAATGGGTGGACAGAGACCATATTAGCAAAGAATATGTTGGCAGAATGAATTACCTGATTACTTCTTGGAGGGATCACACGGGCTGGGCTGGGCGGTGTGATATGGACTCTGCTTTCTTTGGAAACTTGCAGAAGAGAGAGAGGCAGGTGGGACTTCCTGGAGGAGCCTAGGCTTGAGTTGACCATTGCAGAAGGAGTACAAGTAAGTGGGCAGGGTAGGGGCTTCCCAGACAGGTGGTGGGCAGGACCTTGGTCGGTCCCCAGGTTCGTGCAGGGACCTGGGATGGCCACACTGAGGATGGGAGGGGGCCAATGTGAGGGAGTGGGGAGGCCTTCATTGTCATGGTCTGCCTGTTGGGCTTTGAGGGTCCTCCAAGAGTCCAAGCAGAGAGCTGCAATCTCCACAAATCCTCATTCACTTTCTCCATGTAAAACTGGAGCAGAGGAGGAGAAAGAGAGAGAAGCTTTTTATTTTCACTCTGTAAGAGATGAAACTTCTAAAATAGTTACTTTTTGCAATCCAGCTCCTTTGATAGGAATTGTGTGCATAGGGATATTTAAATGAACTCTATATCTGTGGTGAGAATAGCTCCATTTCTCTTCAATGTTTGCAGCTATGGTGTTCTGTGTCCACAGGCTTGCAAATACTCTCCCAAAGCTCAGCCTTCAGGCTGCTTACCCACCCACTCCAAAGCTGCTTCTCTCTCTAGAACAAGATATGCTATGTCTCTCTTGAAGCCGGGAAAGCACGGTAACGTTCCTACATAAAATATCAGCAGCTAGGGACCTTAGTTGAATTAAACAGGAGGCAGCAAATTTGGGAACTGGATAATGAGCACCTACAGCATGGCAGATATGGAGAAATACAAGCATGAATAATTCCACCCCTTTCTTCAAGAGGCTTAGGGCCCGGGGAACCCACATGGTAAAAGACAGCCCATGGCACCCTCAGAGCTAGTGGAGGGGGCACTGACTTTTCCAGTTTTAGCACCCAGAGTCCTAGATCCCAGGAACACTTCCCCAAACCCATGCCCCAATCCCTGTCAAGTAGGGACTGTTGTTCACCCCAGTAGGAGGCTGTGACTGTTGGAACTGACTTATTCCTCACCTTATTCCTTGCCTCCATCCTCACTCCTACAAACAGCCTTTTGAAATAAGCTCGCATTGCACTTAAAATAATAATAATTGGTAATGAAAAGAGCAACAGTAATTTATTCTTTACTAGTAGTTCTTAAAGGAGGTCAGAATATGCAACCCCCCTCCCAAATATGCCACTTTGAAATATGGATTATTTTAAGTTGAAGGCAATTGAGAAGCAAAAGTTGCAGGAAGAGTTCTCTGCCCTCCCCTTATCCACCTAAAAGCAAGGCATAAATTTCTCTTTTGAAGACATACCCATTCCCACACCAGCAAGAGGAGAGTGACTCTTATCACCAAAAGTCAGCACCAAGATGAGTGTGCATAAGCAAACCTTACTAAAATTATCCTTATCTTCCACTGGTTTTCCACATATATTTCATTGTCATTTGCCCATAATTTATTGTCCCTTGGAGCCGAAGCCCTCTCTCCCTTGCTAAGGGCATATCTTTTTTGTGAATTCTGTGCATGTAAAATATTAATAAGTTTGTATGCCTTTTCTCCTGTTGATCTGTATTTGTCATTAAATCTGAAGTCCCTCAGTACTGAATCTAAGAGGGTGAAGGAAAAGTTTCCTACCCCTGACATTCTCAACCGTGGCTACTGATTAGAATCCCTTGAGCAGCTTTTAAATCACATCATCACGCAGGACCCTCTCCAGAGTAATAGGTCAGGCTCTCCCCAGGTGCTGTATAGCTGGGGTGAGAAACACTGCCCAGGGTTTAGGATGCCAGGGGGAAGCAGTGCACAGGGGTTTATTTAAATAAACCAAATAAGCCAAAGCCTGGTTTATTTCCTGGAGTGATTTCAGCTTCAGACTCAGATCAGAAATCACTCATGGATGATGGGGACAGATTCCAAAGGTAATAATGCAGATGCTCACTCCACAGGGACTTTACTGTTTCTGTCATGGGCCACTTTGTCAGGAAGTAGATAGAATGCAGGGCTTCTCAGGTGGTGCTAGTGGTAAAGCACCTGCCTGCCAGTGCAGGGGACATAAAGAGACATGGTTTGATCCCTGGATCAGGAAGATCCCCTGGAGGAGGGCATGGCAACCCTCTCCAGTATTCTTGCCTGGAGAATCCCATGGGCAGAGGAGCCTGGCGGGCTATAGTCCATAGGGTCGCAAAGAGTCGGACATGACTGAGTGACTTAGCATGCACAGACAGAATGCGGGTGAAGCACGCCCACACGGTGGGGCTCACTGTGTCTTTTTTGGAGGGATAGCTAAGCTCATGAGGTCCTCTTTGTTGGGCCTGGGAAGCCAAGATGGTCCTCCCCCTGACCCACAGCCTCTTGCTTTGCTTCAAGAAGTTGTTCTGAGGCTGTTTTCCAGGCTGCCACTCCCTGGCGTTCTGGTTTTTCCATTTGTCACCTCTGTGAGAGAAATTAACAGTTTTGCCAGACCCCGTATAAACAGGAAGGCAAGCTGTTAACAAGAGCCTCCTGCCCCTGCTGCCAAGCCCAGCACTCACGTTTCCTTCCTCAGAGCCTGTCAATTGTGGGGAGGAGAAAGGTGAAGAATGGACCCTCTCCGGGCACTGTGTGGGTTCTCTTGTGGCCACTTGAATGCCAGTGTAGGGGCTCGCTGACAGCTGGGTCTGCAGCTGGCTGGTTTTGTCTGCTTTTTGAGGGACAGCCAGGGACAGTCACTGATTAAACTGGGAACAAAGCGAGACTGCAGGCGTGGCTGCTCACACCAGTGCTGCTGAACAGCAGAGAACAATTAATTGCCGTGTTGTGGAATGTATGGATGGGGGCAGGGAGGTGGTGGGAAATGTAAGAATGTGCAGGAAAATGTCAAGCCGTGCTCTTATTCATTAGAAGCCAAGAGAGGGCCAGCTCTCCACGTGTTCTCAGGACCCACCACAGCGTGGGGGCCCTGGTTCTTCACCTTCCCAACTAGGGTGGTCTGGCACACTGGTGTGTCCAAATGGGGACGCTCTGCCAAGCAAGATGGGGAGCCCCTTGGCCCTTGGGATGGCAGTTTTAGCTATTGTGTCTA
>NW_011495048.1:8304047-8322238 GCF_000754665.1 Bison bison bison
AAAAATGCCTGTTTCCCTGTGTGCCATGACAATAAAAAGGTCGTCTCCCTGCAGGTTTGCTGTAGGGACTATGCAAGCCAGGCTCTGTGTTTGTGCCCTAGAAGCTTGCAGTCTAACTTTTATCCCAGAACCAAAGGAGGAGGACATTGGGAAGAAGCCGGAGCCCCCCATTCTGCCACCACCACTGAAGAAGATTGCTGCTGGCTCTTCAGGGAAGCTGAAATCAGGAGGACAGCGGAGAGATGGGACTAGGGTGCATGCATGTGCTTGTGTGTGTGATTTAAGCCTGAGAAGCTAACTACATTCATGCAATAAAGGGATGGAGAAGAAGAAGAGCAAGAATGGCATGCAAAGGGGTCTGAAGTAGCTGGGAGATGGTTTGGAACACAGACACAGGGAATTTAGAAAGTGTTGGCTCTTTGATACATCTTTATAGATACTGAAGGTTCAGATTCCTTTGTATGACACCATTATTGTTTGCTGGACTTCCTGCCAAGACTGAGCCTCATAGGGCCCTGGGACTTATTGAGATTACACAGAAATATTATGTTTCCTATTCTGGGTCCACCCTCTAGAAGGCTGAGCCCAACCTAAAAGTGTTTGTGTGTGGGTAGTTGATATGGGAGGTGACTTCAGGGAGCAGAAGCAAGGCATGGAGAAAAGGGGGAGGGAGGGGAAAGAAAGCCAATATAGACATCTTCCTTGGTGGCTCAGATGGTAAAGAATCTGCCTGCAATGCAGGAGGCCTGGGTTCAATCCCAGGGTTGGGAAGATTCCCTGGAGAAGGGAATGGCTACCCACTCCAGTAGTCTTCCTTATTTACTTAAGTGAGTAAAGCCTGGCTGGCTATTGTTCATGGGGTTGCAAAGAGTTGGACACAACTGAGCGATAACACTACACCACTACACATCAAGGTCATAGCTCTGTAAATGGAGCTTAATCCCACCCGGGATCGGCTCCCAGGCTGGTCTGCCTGATGATCAGCCAGAGACATACATCAACTCCTGTTGCCCATTGTTTGAGGGTTCTGTGGGAGGCATTAACTCTGCTGCATGTCAGGGCTGTGCATGTTTAAATTCAAGGGGGATCCCACTAGTGTCTACAGCATCATGGAAATTTTCAAGTGAAGGAAGCAAGAGACACAGGCCTGCTCTTGAGACAAGTTGCTATCAGGGTGAGGCTAGCTGGCATAGTTTGAGGTTGGAATCAGAAATGAGATCAAGGACTGGGGTCAGGAAGCCAGAGGGATCTGACCTACCATCACAGAGGACGCCCCTGATGTGACCCATGAACAGACTGAGAGACAAGGCAGGAAGGATATGTGATCTTAGGCCAGGCTGTAGCTGAGGGAAGCTCAGGGCCTTTCTGTATCCCTTAATGTGCCTCTCCCACCTTGAGGGGCCACCTGACTGACAGCCCCGCCCATAACCAGAGCAACACAAGGCACTCATGTCATGGCGGCTCCTGAAACTCCCACTCATCACTGCCTCTCTCACAGCACCCTTGTCCTGCTGCCTGGACCCTGTACCCTCACGCCTAGAGCCCCACCAGCTGCCATTAAACCTCCTCTCCTTACTAGAAGTGTCTCAAATTACTGTTACAAGGCAAAAAGATGATTCATATGGTTGTAGCTTGGGTACACAATAAATAAACTTATGATAAATTTCGGGTAGGCATGTCTAAACAAGAGAAACTTGAAGACAGAACTGGGAGGGAGGGTCAAGAAGTCAGTGAGCTTCCCTGTCCTGAGAGAAGTCTTGATGGAACTCCAAAGTGAAATCACTTTTTCCTAAATCCACTTTGGGGGTTCATGTGACGGGATGGGAATACTTCCTTTCTTAGCCAGTGTTGCCTGTTTTGAGTTCCCTACAGAGCAGAGAAGGGAGCAGCATGTACTGCTTTGCTGTTTCCTGAATAGACAGGGCAGGGATGAGGAAGTCCAGAGAACACTGTCCTGGGTAGCTGCCACTGGGGACCCAGCCAAGCCTCCAAGTGCAGAAAGGGACATGGGCATGAAATTCCCATGGGGTGTGTGTGTGTGTGTGTGTGTGTGTGTGTGTGTGTGTGTGTGTGTGTTTAATTGGCTCTTGTATGGGCCTTGTTACAATGTTGGGCAAGTACAAGCCAATGCAGGATCAATAATAAAGGGTACTGGTCCCATTTAATTTACTGTGCATCTGGGTGGGGAGTGGTTAGAATGTGGTGAGTGCCATGCTATTTTGTGTTTTTTACCCTAGCTTTCCTTTTTTTTTAAAAAAAAAGTATTATTTTGAAGCTTACACCTTAACTGTCACCTCTAGTTTTATTCCAGTTTTTGCTTCTCTTGAAACAATTTCCAAAGAGTCTTCTTTCCTTTAAGCCCAAAAGGGAGGTTGGGGTGAGTTTAGAAAAAATAAGTTCTGGTCAGGATCCAGTGAGAGAGGTAGAGTGACTTAGGAGATGTGTGTGTGTGTGTGTGTGTGTGTGTGTGTGTGTTAGAGATAGAGAGAAACAGAACCACAAAGAAATTTGACCTTATGCAATTACGGGAGCTGAAGGACAGGGAGGCCTGGCATGCTGCAGTCCTTGGGGTCGCAAAGAGTTGGACATGACTTAGCTACTGAACAACGAGTTATGGGAGCTGGTTAAAGAGTCTCTATAAGGCTATTTTCTTTCATGTCTAATGCTTGAGTTTGAAGTCTTCAGAGAATGTATTTGGGAAGTGAAGATAGGTATAAAGTAGAGAACAAGGACAAGCAGGAACCCACAAGAATGAGGTGAAGCCCAAGAAGGATTGAAACCATTGTCAGTCTTCGCTGCCTCTGACTTGAATATGAGTGACCTGTGGGAGAAGATGGTGCCCTCAGAACTAATTAGCCCACAGAACTAATCACACACCTGAAGTCAGAGAAGCTGAAGAAGGTTCTAGGGGAAGGTGGAACTGTTGTAGGCTTGACTGCTATCCCCACACCAACAAAGTGAGCCAGCAGATTAAGTGACAATGTGTGTGAGCTACAAAATGGCTGCTGCCTCAAAATGGCTGCTGCCTCATTTCTACCTCTAAGGGACTCTCTTTTACAATTCAGTCTAACCAGAGACACACAGGAAAGGGAATTCTGGAAGATATAACTCAGCCTGGCCAAGTTGTCAGGTTACAAAGACACCGAGTATTCTAAACAAAATAATAGTAAATTATTATTTGGCAAAAATATTAGCTACTATCTTTTGAGCAATATGCCAAATGCATAAGTTACTTCATTTAATCTCATGATAGTCCTATGAGAAAAGTATTCTATCCCCACTTTACAGATGAGGAAACCAAGTCTGAGAAGTTGCAGTGAGCACATCGTTATGGACCATACAGTACACAGACTCTTCTTTCCTGTGAGGAACTCATCCTGTGCAGTTTGGGTTTGGGTTTACAGTCTACCCTTGGGCAAAGGGATGAACACGTGACCCAGCCCTGACCAATCAGAGCACCCCATCCTCTTGGTCAGTGACTGACCCATAAATGGACATTGACCCACAATGGGCCAATCAGAACCTTTCCTGGGAATTTTCTATCAGGGAAAATATGATCTTTGTGTCTTGGGGGCTTGTCAGGTTAAGTGTGGGGCTTGGTTTCTTGTACTAATGTTACTCACCATAAAGAACAAACTTATCTGAGCATGGAGAGAAGATATCATATGGGTCCCTAGGTTCAACCATGTCCAAAGTTTGCTGTATTCTCGAACCACCCAGCCTGCCTGAGTCTATGTGTTTCTTATTTATGTTAGATAGTTTGGGCTGGGGTTTTGTCAGTTGCCACCAGAAGAGACTAGTAAACAAAACTGGAGAAAAAAGGTCCCAGAATGTAGATTTCTTATACAAGGGGAACAAACATGTGGGTTTCCTGGGTATATAAACCAATACATTTTCAATTATTTTAAAAAATAAAATGTTGCTTGCAATGAAGAGAGTATGTCTAATACAAAGGTTAAAAGACTGGCCCAGAGTTGCCCAGCCAGTAAGAGAAAATGGCTAGAGCTTGAATCCGGGGTTGTCTGGTTCCAAAGCCTAGGCCCTTACCTTTGGCCCACACTATAGCTACACTCATTTAGTTAGTGCCTCTGAGGTCAGTCACCATAGGCTCAGTCTCTAGCATCTTGAAGAAGATTCAATGGTCTGTTAAAGGAACACCTAATGTGAGCTTTCCTCATTTGCTTTGGAGACAAACAAGACTAAGGGGTGAAGCAAAAGTAGCCAGGCTGTACCATATAGAATTTTAGTTCCCTGCCAGAGATGGAACCTGCAGCTCCTGCAGTGGAAGCATGGAGTCCTAACCACTGGACTGCCAGGGAGGTCCCTAAGAGTAACCAGATTTGAGGTCAAGATCTAAGGCTGTGATCTGGGATTCATGCAGCCAACTTCCACTGTGCCTGTCACTTGAGTATTCTATGTCCTGAACTCAAACTGATCAAATCGGTGATTAAGGCAAAGTTCATGCTAGTCAATCCAGATGTCATATTGCTACTCTATTTTTAAATCTTTCCCCGGATGCAAATTTGACAGTGTTCCTTCCTATTCTCATCCAGTGTCCAGTCACCTCACAATAAGAAGTTCTTTATGACTAACTTGCAAGCTTCCTGTTAGAGCTCTTCAAACAAGTGGAAAACATCTGGTTGTTGCTAAGCAGTTAACATAGTTTTAAAGCCCAAATTAACTCCTCACCTTTTTCCTTTCAAAGTTTAAGAAACTTAATTTAGTCTTAATGCCTCTTTCAAAGGTTCTATTTTCCAATGATGTTGGTGCTACTTGTCCAGACTATTTCTAGGGCTCCTCTATCTCTAGGGAAGCAGCATCCTATAGAACTTTCTGCAGTAATGGGAATGTTCTAGATCTGTGTTGTTCAGTACAGTAGCCACTGGCCATGTGTGCCTGTTGAGCACTTGAAATGTGACTGGGCTGACTGATGAATTTGAATTTTTATTTAATTTTAATTTATTTAAATTTAAATAGCCACATGTAGCTAGCCCCTCCCATTGTATATAACACATACATGTTTTGATCTTATTTCTGGCCTACCAAGTATTATCTTTGTCCTTTAAAGACCTGCTGACTTTTGTTCAGTTAGGGGTCCACTAGGACCCTCTACTCTGTGTGACATTTTTAGTTTCCAGCTTCTATTTGAGTACTTTGATATTTTTTTTCATGTCACCAAGTCTGTATTTATCTCTACTAGAATTCTATTTCTACCCCTGTTTCTCATATTGTTTACAATAGTTTGGCTTTGACCAAAAAGGGTGGTCATACTGTAAAGTCAGCTGGTGGATAATTACATAAGAATTCCTCAGATGAGAAGAATGAGCAATAAGAGAAGAGCAGTCATGACTTTCCCGAGTCATGATTTCTTTGGTGGGGCTGTCTATTGCTGCAAAAACAGGGGAAAGTTAATATTGATTGCATGCTTTCCTGCTTCTTCCCCTGAAAACCTTGCTTGATCTTTTTGCTTTCTACATGTGTTATTTTACCCCAGTGTTTGGAAATACTATGTCAAACTGATCTCACTGATTCTCAGAGGGGGGAGATTACAAAACTTCAAGAAAAATATTCATGAAATGCAAGTGGCTCTAAGGGTCTGAGAGTGAGTGTATTGGCCACCACCACTTTATTCTCTTCATTGTCCTTTTATTGTTTCACTGACCTGTGCTTTTGACCTTGCATTATTCAAGGAAGAGTGGTACAAGGTTTTTTTTATGTAGGATATGTGTTCTAAGATCCAAGAGATCGGGGAGGGTATCTTTAATTTGGTTAATCCAGTGTGTCCTTTTAACAGTTCCTATGCACAGTTCTATTTTGCAGTTAGTACAGGGCTAAAGCCTGCTGAAAGTTGACTTTAGGAGATGGCAACAGAAGATGACCAGCTATTGACTCTTGTTTTCTGGCACTGCTGAGTTATATTTGTCTGCATGCTCAGCATCTGCCCGAATCAAATGACGATTCTCCCGAGCAGCCGCAAGAGCCCCAGGCCCTCAACTCCCTGCGTGGAGCCAGTGCTACTACTCTCTGCCACTTCAAGCAGACTTGCACAGAATTAGCCTTACACAGTTAATGTTTAATTTTAAAAGCTGCATTTTTGTGTGTGTGTATTTCCATTTTGGTGAGCAGACCAGATGCTCTGCCAAATTTACCCTCAGCTAATTGCGTAGTTCAGTGTCCTGAAATGTGCCCTTGTTTGCTTAAAACCTGCTGATTTGCAAAAGAAACGGTTCCAGGAATGTGGATCAGAGTGGACACTCCTGTGGAAGCTGAATTGATCAAGAAAGAGCCTCAGAGTCCTGGCTGGGATGCTGGATGTGTGTAAATCTGGTAGGAATAGAGGACTCTCCAGGGCAGGATTGTCATTTTAATGTAAAGCTGCTGGGGTGGGGTCGGGGGAGGGCTGGAGACATGGACAAAGATCAGTTTGGCTCCAATCCATCCTTGGAACCCCCTCAAGCTCTTCATTTTGAGCAGGCTTTGGGGCAAGATTGGAATAAAATATTAATGCACAGATGGAGGAAAATAATTTTCAAATCTGACATTTGCTGTGCCTCTGTCCCTGGAGGCCCTCTGATGAGATGTATGTGAAGCAGGAGTGATCATCTAACAAGAATAGAGTGAAGATGAAGTTGCTCAGTTATTCTGCCCTGTTCCTCAACGTGGAACCTGATAGCAGAGGTGTCCTTAGGGACTTGGCTCAAAGCAGATCACAGGGTTCTGACCCCTGCTGCCTGGGAAGTGAGCTGAGAGCAGTCCGGAGGGATTGAAAAGCAGAGTGGGGAACTTAAAGAGAGACCAAAGTGGAGGCAGCTCCAGTGGAGGGACAACAAACAGGGGGACGATCATCTGCCCATCTTGGTGGTAGCAGGGGGGTGGGGGGAAGGGTGTTCCCACCTATCAGTGGGGCAGGATATCAATCACATCATTTTTAGCATGTGCTCCTACTCAGGGTGTCCTGGGGGCAGCTCCCCTCTGGGCTTTTCACTCCCTTGCTGACTGCGTGTTCCTGCCAGTCTTGTTGCTGTCTTTCTCTTAAGAGATGTTTGGGGGACTAAAAGGCAGACACGAGGGCACAATTCCACTGGATTTCATTCAACTCTTGTAATCCTTCAAGAATTTATTTCCGTCCATGGATGTTCAATTGTTTTAATAATTGTATTAGTTTCCTATGGCTACATATTAGATTACCACAAATTCAGTGGCTTGAAACAGCGCAAATGGATCTCACTGGGCTGACACTGAGGTGTAAGCAGGGTTGTGTTCCTTTCTGGAACAATCCTAGGAGACAATCCGTTTCCTTACCTTTTGCATCTTCTAGAGGCTGCCTGCATTGCTGGATTTATGCCTCCTTCCAACTTCAAAGCCAACAATGGCTGGGTGAGTCTTTCTCATATTCTGTCCCTTTGACACTCTTCTGCTTTCCTCTTCTGCATTTAAGAACCCTGTGATCACACTGGACCCACCAGGATAAACCAGGATCATTTCCCTCTGTCAAAACCAGCTGCCTAGCAACCTGAATTCCATCTGCAAACTTACCTCCCACCACCTTTGCCATGTAAGCTAATATGTTCACGTGTCCTAGGGGTTAGGATGTGGATGTCTTTGGGGGGCCATTGTTCTGCTCACCTTAATCATAAACCCTTGCCTTTCTCCAAGCCCTTTTATAGACCTTATTTGTCTCTTAAATGCTTCTGAGATAGGGGAGTGGGCGGGATTAATGTTTTTTAATAATAAGAAAGCTGAAGTAAAAGTAAAAAAAAAAGTAAGCAAATAAAACTTGCACAGATCTCACCCTGAGTTTACTTTTTTTGTAAAAAAAATTATTTATTTATTTATATTTCTGGCTGTGCTGGATCTTCCTTTCTGCTTGGGCTTTTCTCTAGTTGTGGTGACCAGAGGGCTATTCTCTAGTCGCAGTGCATGGGCTTCTAATTGCGATGGCTTCTCTTGTTGCAGAGCACAGACTCTAGGGCATGTGGACTTCAGTAGTTGTAGCTCCCATGCTCTGGAGCACAGGCTCAATAATTGTGGCACTCGGGGCATGTGGGATCTTCCTGGATCAGGGATCAAAACTATGTCTCCTGCATTGGCACACAGAGTCTTTACCAATGAGCCACCAGGGAAGCCCCTGAATTTACTTTGAAAGAAAAAATTGTTAAAATACAGGTCATGATGTTCAGTTCATTTTCCAGGCTATAACTCTAGGTATAACTCAAGGTAATAATTTCAGAAAGAGGAATGTAGGGCAAGTATGGCCTTGTAGGACCAATGGTCAGACCTGGATCCAAGTTTTGTGTTCACGTGAACTTGAGCTTGCTTTGTCATTTCCTCTTCCTGAGTCTGTGAGTCCTTGTTTTTGCCTTTCCAAGTAGCTTTGAAAGTGACCAAGATGATAGCTTAAACACAGATCCTTACTGTAGGAAGTTATGACCCAAATGCAAAGCTGTTTGTATTTATTAAGATGAATGCCATTAAAAGATGCCGCATGGAGAATAAAAGCCATGGCCTTGGTACTGACCTTGTTGAATTTTACATGAAGAAGAAATAGACTATCTGTAACAAGCAATCAAGATATGGACAAACTTTTTTTTAAATAACAAATGAGCTTGTTCATAAAATAGTTAGAATGATATTTGCTGCTGCTGCTGCTAAGTCACTTCAGTTGTGTCTGACTCTGTGCGACCCCATAGACAGCAGCCCACTAGGCTCCTCTGTCCCTGGGATTCTCCAGGCAAGAATACTGGAGTGGGTTGCCATTTCCTTCTCCAATGCATGAAAGGGAAAAGTGAAAGGGAAGTCGCGGCAATCCTAAAAACAACAGACTGGTTCCAAATAGGAAAAGGAGTATGTCAAGGCTGTATATTGTCACCTTGCTTATTTAACTTATATGCAGAGTACATCATGAGAAACGCTGGGCTGGAGGAAGCACAAGCTGGAATCAAGATTCCCGGGAGAAATATCAATAACCTCAGATATGTAGATGACACCACCATTATGGCAGAAAGTGGAGAGGAACTAAAAAGTCTCTTGATGAAAGTGAAAGAGGAGAGTGAAAAAGTTGGCCTAAAGCTCAACATTCAGAAAACTAAGATCATGGCATCTGGTCCCATCACTACATGGCAAATAGATGGGGAAACAGTGGAAACAGTGTCAGACTTTATTTTTTTGGGCTCCAAAATCACTGCAGATGGTGATTGCAGCCATGAAATTAAAAGACGCTTACTCCTTGGAAGGAAAATTATGACCAACCTAGATCAGATCAGATCAGTCGCTCAGTCGTGTCCGACTCTTTGCGACCCCATGAATCGCAGCATGCCAGGCCTCCCTGTCCATCACCAACTCCCGGAGTTCACTGAGACTCATGTCCATCCAGTCAGTGATGCCATCCAGCCATCTCATCCTCTGTCATCCCCTTCTCCTACTGCCCCCAATCCCTCCCAGCATCAGAGTCTTTTCCAATGAGTCCACTCTTCACATGAGGTGGCCAAAGTAGCATATTCAAAAGCAGAGACATTTCTTTGTCAACAAAGGTCCGTCTAGTCAAGGCTATGGTATTTCTAGTGGTCATGTATGGATGTGAGAGTTGGACTGTGAAGAAAGCTGAGCGCTGAAGAATAGATGCTTTTGAACTGTGGTGTTGGAGAAGACTCTTGAGAGTCCCTTGGACTGCAAGGAGATCCAACCAGTCCATTCTAAAGAAGATCAGTTCTGGGTGTTCATTGGAAAGACTGATGCTGAGGCCAAAACTCCAATACTTTGGCCACCTCATGTGAAGAGTTGACTCATTGGAAAAGATCCTGATGCTGGGAGGGATTGGGGGCAGGAGGAGAAGGGGACAACAGAGGATGAGATGGCTGGATGGCATCACCGACTTTAGGGACATGAGTTTGAGTAAACTCTGGGAGTTGTTGATGGACAGTGAGGCCTGGCATGCTGCAATTCATGGGGTTGCAAAGAGTTGGACATGACTGAGCAAGTGAACTGAAGTGAACTGAAAAGCAACTAGCGAGGAGCAACTCTGCCTGCCATTCCGTGATTGCCACTCAGATATACAGGACTCAATTATGCAGATCTCCTAAAAGCTACATTTCCTTTGCAATTTGACTGGGAATCCTGATCTAGGGAAATCAATGAAGAAAGAAACAGGAAGTCCCTAACCTATTAACAGGTTGGATTTAAAAGGCTGATACTGAGCTCCTGCTTGCTGACACTCCTGCTCTGTTTTATTCTGTTCTTTTTGGAGAGTGGAATTAAAGACTTCCCCAATCTTAGCACAGTATCTCTGCTCAGGGGTCTGATTTAAAAATAACACACACACACACACACACACACACACACAAAACCCTCTTGGGGTATTTGGCTATCTTTTCATCAATAATAAAGGAGCTTATTACTATTAAGCCAGGAATTAAACTTGAAAACAACATGCCTTCCTCAAATGGACACCTTTACCAGGTGATTGAGTTTGGCAGTGTGCACTGCATGGACACCCTGAGGCTTGGAAAGGGTAACTGTATTATGAGCAACCTGCATCTCAGAAAGCAATTATAGTAAAACACTCCTAGGGCAGGTTTGCCCGAAGGCTAAGTGGTGACTGATTCTTCCTCTTCTAGCTCTGGAGCTTGGGTCTCTCAAAAATAGTTAAAATGAAAAGGGAAGGAATGTTTTCATTGGAGAGTCCTGACACAGTTTCCAGCATATTTTCCATTTGCTTGACTTTACTCTTGGCCCTGAATGAAGTAGAAGGTGGAATTTTCTCTGCTGGAATCATGAAAATCTGGCATGTGTGCTCATATCTGCTCTTGATATTGCTCATGCTGTTAACTGCAGCTGCGTTTGCTGTAAGCGAATTGCTTTTGTTTTTGGTGAGGATCACATTGCCTTGTGATTGCCCTGCGATTGGAGTGGGCATTTTCATGAGAGGCTTGGTTGTTCTTGTATTTTTGTTGTGTCTTTTTCAGTTTTCAATCCATGTGCTGATGTGGGCTTGTTTGCAAAGGGAAGAGGTATTTGGCTATTCCATTTCACACAGTAAAGGTAGCAGCTTACTGGGGGCTGTTTTTATAACCTAGAAGACTGAAGTTTTTGAAAGAAATTTGGCAAGCCATAGGTGTTATTAAGATTTTATGTGATATGGAGCTGCACAATAACACCCTGCACATGGGCCTCTCTTTTAACTCTATTTTAAGTTTTAAAAGCAAAACAAAGAAACAAAAAAAAAAACCTTCCATCAAAATGTTATTAGGTAAGTTTGGACATTTAAGCTCCACAGTCTTTACATCTCTGAAATCCAGAATCATTCCATTTTGTTTCTGTAAGACCAAAAATGGATTTCAGAAAATATTTAACTCTGATATTAAAAAAAAAAACCCAAAAACCTTACAATAAATGCTGAGGTATAAATACTGAGAAAGATCCGGCAACTTCTCATTATAGTTTAGAAACACTCTGAATTATAGATTAATAGGATGCAAGAAGTTATGAATTTGTGGAAAGGTTTTTATATTTTTAAATTTTAATACCAGGCCCTTTACTAAGAGAAACAGAAAAGCATGCTATCTTAACTGGCATGGAACCCCTAAGGGTTTAAATAGCCTCTCAGAATCCTTTTCTAACTACCTCATATGACTGTGCTATTCTCTTTTGTCAGCTTCTGTGTGAACTCTCAGTTTGTACTTCATTAATTTGTATCTGCAGAAATTTTGTATTATAAAATGTGGCCTTGGGTTTTGTTCTAGGAGAAGAAAACAAGAGTGCATGCATGCCAAGCTGCTTTAAAGCACTGCTGTTTCCTGCCTCCAACAGTGGGCTGATGCTCGGAACGCCTTGGCTATTTGAAGTGGAACAGAATGCCAGCCAGTGGGGCCTAGAGTCCTCCCCAGCACCCCTTTATTACTCTCTGACACCCCAAGTTTTGAGAGGTGTACTGGACCGTAGGTCTTTTGAACAGTATCTTAACTCATCTTATTATAGAATCCCACGTGCCCACCAAACAATAGAATCTCCATTCATCTGTAGAACTGAACTGTGTGGTTAAGCTTTGGAATTGGACGTACCTCAGTTTGAATCCCATTTCTGCCAGTTTTGGGCTATGTGATCTTGATAACTTACTGCTGCTGCTGCTGCTGCTAAGTCGCTTCAGTCGTGTCCGACTCTGTGCGACCCCATAGACGGCAGCCCACCAGGCTCCTCCGTCCCTGGGATTCTCCAGGCAAGAACACTGGAGTGGGTTGCCATTTCCTTCTCCAATGCATGAAAGTGAAAAGTGAAAGGGAAGTCACTCAGTCATGTCCGACTCTTAGCAACCCCATGGACTGCAGCCTACCAGGCTCCTCCGTCCATGGGATTTTCCAGGCAAGAGTACTGGAGTGGGGTGCCATCGCCTTCTCTGATAACTTACTAGAGCTCTGTTACTCGGGTTTTCTCATTTGTAAAATGTTAAATGGCATTATTATAATGATTACAGATGTCCCTGAATTACAGTGGTTTTACTTACAGCTTTTGGACTTTGGTGCAAAAGTCATGCATTCAGTAGAAACCTCCTTCAGATTTTGAATTTGGACCCTCTCTTAGTCTGGCAATATGCTGCATGATGCTCCCACATGCTGCTGGGCAGGGCAGCTGTGGATCCCAGTCAGCGACACAACCATGAGGGGAAACAACGGATACACTCAAACCACCCTGGACCCACACATCCATTCTGCTTTTCACTTTCGGTACAGAATCCAATACATTTTCACAAGATAGTCAATACTCTATTATAAAAGAGGCTTTGTGTTAGGTGAGTCTGCCCAGCTGTAGTCTAATGGAAGTGTTCTGAGCATGTTTAAGATAGGCTAAGCTATGATGTTCGGTGGGTTAGTTTTGTGAAATGCATATTCGACGTGTGATATTTTCAACTTATCATGGATTTATTGGGACATAACACCATTGTAAGCTGAGGATGTTAATGTAATGTGTTATATTAATATAACCTAATGATAATACAATTATTAGAATTCCTTGGAAGAGTAAATAAGATAGTGCATGAAAAAATTTAGCTTTTCACAAGGAACTGCCTCAGAAAACAACAGTCCTTTTAATTAGTTTGTTAAAAGCCTTTCCCATTTAAAAAATTAATCAAATGCATATCTCTTTAACTGTCAGTCAACTTGGATGAACCTGAAATGACCAAGGTCAATGCTCTGAGTTAGTGTAATTCCAACCAAAAGCAAAAGACTCAGATTTTTAGTTTGCTAAAACTTACTCAGCCTTTCCATAGGTAAACATATTCTATTTTTTAAAAAGCAGTGATAGTAGCTTGTGTACCCCTTTTTTACTATTTTTCTTGACCTCTAGAGGTCTGGGGTCCAAACAGGAGAAATAGCATCATTGTTCTTGCTTTGGCTTCCAGATTGGACAGGTCTAAATCAACCCCAAATACATTTTTGGAACATATATTTGAGGACAAGTGAAAAACCGTGGTCTTTAGGGCCAAACAGGCTTAAGTTTAAATCTTGTCTTCTATTTACTTGTGTGACTCTGGAGAGGTTCTTTAACCTCTCCCAAGTCCCAGTTTTAATTTCTGTAAAATGGGAATAATTCCTGCCTTATAGAATTATCATGTAAATCAAATGAGATAAGGGTAAAGCCCTAGTTCAGCATCTGATACATGACTGACTTTCAGTTAAATAGTGGTGGCTGTTACTTGTATTAGTTTTGGGAGTCTTGTCAAATTTAAAATTTTACACTTAGTGTAAGAGTGGTTATTGGCAGAGGTGCTATTGGATATAAAAATTAATAATGACATATTCCTTGCCCTAAAGAAATTTGTAATCATCAGGATAATACATAGTGATTGAACTGAAAATTATATAATAGTCAAAATCAATGTGCAAAAACAATAAAGGAATGAGTAGCATTCGGTAGTTAAAAAAAGAGTGGTTATTGGTTTTAAATTTAGGATTTTTTTATGGCGAAAAGATTTAGATATGAATAAATGTGGCATTCTACTGTTAGGGAGCTTATCTATTAGAGAAATTACTGTGTATTAAGAACAGGAGCTCTGAGTTCTAACATGGCTTGTTTATTTATTCATGTGGGCTTACCAGTTGACACTAGCAGTAAAGAACCCACCTGCCAATGCAGGAGACATAAGAGACTATAGTTTGATCCCTGGGTCAGGAAGATCCCCTGGAGGAGGGCTTGGCAACCTATTCCAGTATTCTTGCCTGGAGAATCCCATGGACAGAGGAGACTGGCAGACTACAGTCCATAGGGACGCAAAGAGTCAGACACAACTGACGCAACTTAGCATGCACGCACATTTTAGTCAGCATTCTTAAATGCCTACTATGTGTCGAGCACAGTTTTAGGTACTTGGTGTACATTGAATAAGACCTGGTCCCTGTCCTCAAGATGTTCACTGATTATAGGGGAGACAGACTCTCAAACTTGCCTTCTACCTCACAAAGACTTCTGCCCCACCCTTTTCTGATTGTCTTTCAGGATTTCATTTAGTAGAAGCCCCAGGGTTCATTCCTTTTGCCACTGTAAACAATCCCTGATAACCTTCTTACTGTTGTTTTTCCACTGCATTTGCTCAGTTGCTCCCTATACTCCTAACTCTGGATCAACTTAACCAATGACCTTCAATCCAAGAGTACCCAAATAGCTCTAGGAAATAACTCAGTTGCATTGATTGAAATAGCTGCACAAATCCATGGTTTCTACACTCAGCTGAGCTCTCAATACCACTTAATAATTCTTTGCCCTGCCTGGGCATTTTCTACATCCCAAGATCTGGTCTCATGTACCTCTTCAGCCTGATCACTCTGCTTTCTTCCTCTCAGCTCACCCTTTGAACATTACACATACTGAATGGGATTCCCTACACATACCATGAAATGAAATTTCTGCCTTCCCTGACTTTGTTGGTGGCATCCCCCAGTCCTGGAGAGAGGGAGCCCTGATCAGCATGGATTTAAGTAGTCAGTTCCTTGGCAGACACATCTCTGCAGTGAGATGAGTGCCTCAAGTTATAGCTGGATGACATGAACATCCATTTCTTTGATCTCATGGATAACAAGCAAATTTAATGATTATAATTTGGCTTTTCAAATAGATTTCCTATAGAAAAATCATACTGGAAGTGGTATTTTGCATTATACATGAGTGAATTTGTACCCTGGTTTGTACATCAGTCTTTTATGAGTTTAGTTACTGTAGTCACTCCTTTTGAGTCTGTTTAGTTTGGGATATACTAACAAAATTGAGTTTCTGGATGGAAAAGCCAAGGATCAAACTGCTAACCCCACATAGGCCACACCAAAATAATTAGCTGTCTGTCTGAGATAATGTATCTATCTTACCTCTCTGTATCAACAGTGACTTCTAAAGACCTTTTCAACTCCAAGATCATACTCCCTCAAGAGAAAGGCAAAACAACAAGAACAAAAAATCTTGGATGTGACCTATTCTAGTGGAAATGTCCCCAGTGGATATACACTAGCTTGTTAAAAACATCCTTGTAACAATATCTGATTTCCTTCTTTTAAAGCAAACTCTGCAGTTATAACTTGATCTCCCAAGTGGACCTGGCCCCTCAGGGAGTGTAAGCCTTATGCCTGTTTTTGGTGTGTGGGGAACTCAGAGTAGATATAGCTCCTGTTATACATTATCAGTAAGTCTCTTATTAGTTTAGATCCATGAAGTTGCTCAGTCGTGTCCGACTCTTTGCGACCCCATGGACTGTAGCCCACAGGGCTCCTCCATCCATGGGATTTTCTAGGCAAGAATACTGGAGTGGGTTGCCATTTCCTTCTCCAGGGGATCTTCCCGACCTGGGGATCGACTTGGGTCTCCTGCATTGTGGGCAGATGCTTTACCGTCTGAGCCACCAGGGAATCCCTAAATTAGTTTAGATGGAGGTAATCAAAACCCCTGCCTGATCAAGTCTGAGGGTCAAGTTTCTGGGCCCATAAAGCGAAAGAGTGAGTTTAAAGACCAAGAAGGATTTAAATTGCCCAGGAAATTCAGAATATAAAATCATAATAAGGATATTTACCATATATAAATGCCACTTCCCAATGCAGTGGTAAATGCAGCAGACATAAGAGATGTGAGTTCCATCCTTGGGTCAGGAAGATCCCCTGGAGGCAGGCACGGCAACCCACTCCAGTATTCTTGCTTGGAGAATCCCATGGACAGAGGAACCTGGCAGGCTATGGTTCACAGGGTCTAACAGAGTTGAACACAACTGAAGCAATTCAGCACCCATGAATGCTTATTCTATTTATCTCACTTAATTCTTGCAAAAGCCCTGTAAGCACTCATTTTAAAGATGAATAAACTAAGGGTTGAAAAAAAAAGTGAAAATGAAAGTGTTAGTTGCTTAGTCATGTCCGACTCTTCGTGATCCCATGGACAATTGCCTGCCAGGCTCCTCTGTCCATGGAATTCTCCAGGCAAAAGTACTGGAGTGGGTAACCATTCCCTTCTCCAGGGAATCTTCCCTACCCAGGTTGCTTGCATTGCAGGCAAATTCTTTACCATCTGAGCCACCTGTTAAGTTTAATACCTCAACCAAGCTGATAAATGGAGCAAAGACTTGTGCATAGATCTATCTGCCTCCAAAGCCTGTGCTTTTAACCACAGTGTAACACTGACTCCCCTTAATAAGTCTATTCATTCGTTTATTCACTGTCATGAGGAGGAAATTTTCTTTCAGGCTGGGTCTAAGAATTAAATTGACATGAGACATGTTTAACAGGAGAAATTCAAACAAAAGTTTAATAACACATGTATATGGGAGAGACCCAGGAAAACTGTGTGACTTGCCAAAATAGCTGGAACCCTCACCTTGAATACCATTTTCAGTTAAAGACAAAAGAAGATGTTGCCAATTAGGGGTTTGGGACTTCATTAGGGGAGGAAGGCAATTAACATGAAGATGGAAAAGCAAATGTTTGGTAAATGTTTGCTGGGCTATGCAGAGACAATGGGACACAGAGTGGACTTTGGTCTCTGAGAGTTTCCCTCACCACACCCAGCCCATATTCATTGCAGGTAAGTATCTCTGGCGATACTTACCTGTTCCATTGATATCTGTTCCACTCTGGGAACAGGCCCTCCTAAATTCTTTTTAGGCATTTGGGGGAAGGTCAAAGTTTCTTCCTGAGGCTTTGGGGCCTTGATTGTTTTCAGTTTGAAATTATCTACATGCCAGAGACATTTTGGGGTGGCAAATTTTGCTCCCCAGTATCACCAAATATTTATCGAACACTTACAAAATGTTAAGCACTGGAAATACAAGGATGACTAGGACACTTACCATGAAGACTTTACAATTAAGTACTATTGTTATTGTTTAGTGGCTAAGTTGTATCTCTTTGTGACCCCGTGGATGGTAGCCTACCAGGGTCCTCTGTCCATGGGATTTCCCAGCCAAGAATACTAGAGTGGGTTGCCATTCCCTTCTCCAGGGGATTTTCCCAACCCAGGGATCGAACCCAGGTCTCCCGCATTGCAGGCATCTTTTTTACCTTCTGATCCACTAGTGCATGCTAAGTCGCTTCAGTCATGTCCAACTCTGAGACCCCATGGACTGTAGCCAGCGGGCTTCTCTGTCCATGGGATTCTCCAGGCAAGAATACTGGAGTGGGTTGCCATTCCCTTCTCCAGAGGATCTTCCTGACCCAGAGATTGAACCTGTATCTCCTGTAGCTCCTGCATTACAGGCAGATTCTTTACTGCTGAGCCACTGGGGAACCCCCAATTAAGTACTGCTGCTGCTGCTAAGTCGCTTCAGTCGTGTCTGACTCTGTGCGACCCCATAGACGCCAGCCCACCAGATTGCCCCGTCCCTGGGATTCTCCAGGCAATAACACTGGAGTGGGTTGCCCTTTCCTTCTCCACTGCATGAAAGTGAAAAGTGAAAGTGAAGTCACTTCAGTTGTGTCTGACTCTGTGCAACCCCATAGATGGCAGCCTACCAGGCTCCTGCGTCCATGGGATTTTCCAGGCAAGAGTACTGGAGTAGGTTGCCACTGCCTTCTCCGAATTAAGTGCTGCTGCTGCTGCTGCTAAGTCGCTTCAGTCGTGTCCGACTCTGTGCGACCCCATAGACGCCAGCCCACCAGATTGCCCCGTCCCTGGGATTCTCCAGGCAATAACACTGGAGTGGATTGCCCTTTCCTTCTCCACTGCATGAA
>NW_011495048.1:8322338-8337051 GCF_000754665.1 Bison bison bison
GGAACCCCCAATTAAGTACTGCTGCTGCTGCTAAGTCGCTTCAGTCGTGTCTGACTCTGTGCGACCCCATAGACGGCAGCCCACCAGGCTCCCCCGTCCCTGGGATTCTCCAGGCAAGAACACCGGAGTGGGCTGCCATTTCCTTCTCCCACGCATGAAAGTGAAAAGTGAAAGTGAAGTTGCTCAGTTGTGTCCGACTCTGTGCAACCTCATAGATGGCAGTCTACCAGGCTCCTGCGTCCATGGGATTTTCCAGGCAAGAGTACTGGAGTGGGGTGCCATTGCCTTCTCTGGAATTAAGTGCTAGTAGAGGTCTAATATGGGATATATTATTTAATTCCAGAGAAGGCAATAACACCCCATTCCAGTACTCTTGCCTGGAAAATCCCATGGACGCAGGAGCCTGGTAGACTGCCGTCTATGGGGTCGCACAGAGTCGGACACGACTGAAGTGACTTAGCAGCAGCAGCAACAGCAGCAGCAGAGGTCTAATATGGGCTTCCCTGATAGCTCAGTTGGTAAAGAATCCACCTGCAATGCAGGAGACCCAGGTTTGATTCCTGGGTCGGGAAGATCTGCTGGAGAAGGGATAGGCTACCCACTCCAGTATTCTTGGGCTTCCCTTGTGGCTCAGCTGGTAAAGAATCCGCCTGCAATGCAGGAGACCTGGGTTCGATCCTGGGTTGGGAAGATCCCCTGTAGAAGGGGAAGCCTACTCACTCCAGTATTCTGGCCTAGAGAATTTCATGAACTGTATAGTTTATGGGGTCGCAAGAGTTGGACATGACTGAGCGGCTTTCACTTCACTTCAGAGGTCTAATATATAAAAATACATATAATTAATCATTTTAGATGCAGTCAAAAAATATGAGGAGCAGTGAGGCAAAGAACAGAACCCCTGTGTTTCCTGGAAATGGGTAGGGGAAAGGGGGACATTCCATGGAGGACATGATGGTTGAGCCAGGCATTATAAGATAAGCAGACTTTCAGCATGTGGATAAATTTACTTCAGGCTGAAAGCAGAATGGAGGGAAAAGGTCTGGAGGCAAAATCAAGAATGGTATCCTGGAGGAGCTGCAGGTGAAGCATTGGAGGGGTGGCAAGATGAGCCAAATAGGGGGGAAGAGGCTAAGGTTCATGGGTGTTCTGCTGCAGGAAGTAGAGAGTCTAGTGGAATTTTAAGGGAGTAGTGGTGTGATTAGATGTAGTTTTAGATTTCTCAATACATGTAGCTGCAGGGAAGTTTACAATAAATGAGACGTTTATTACTGCAACATGGAAAAGTACAGTGAGATTGTTCCTTTCCGTGATCTGGTCATTCAGTTCAGTTCAGTCGCTCAGTTGTGTCCAACTCTTCGTGACTCCTGGACCACAGCACACCAGGTCTCCTTGTCCATCACCAACTCCTGGAGTCTAGTCATTATACTCCTATTGACTACCTATATATTTTCCTTTGAAAAATAGCACATAATGAACTCCTTCATTATTAGTGAGCTCATTTGAGAGGCTTAAGTTGGAGGGTGTGTGTGTGTGTGTGTGTGTGTGTGTGTGTGTATAAAATGTATTTGTACCAGCATTTCAACCATTATGAGATTCCTTTGAAATGTGATTGCTATCATCTACCAAATTACCTCTATAAGCTTTCTATCATTTTCAAATTTGGTAGCAAGGTCTTCTATTTCTGTTTCAATATAGATACACCATTCATTGCCTACAGTATACAGTTCAAACTCTTTATTATTATATGTAAAAGACTGAGAACATTCCGATGCCAGTCTTTCCAGCTCATCTCAGGCCCTTCTCTCCATGCTTTATATTTTAGTCACATCAAACTACTTTTAGTTTTGTTCAGGCCTCATAATTTCAAATGTCTATACCTTTACTCATGCTGTTCCATCTGTCTGAAAGACTATCTTGCCCCCTAGTCAGGATTCCTCACTTATCTTCATATTTTACGTAGTTCTATTACAAACATTATTATAAGCCATGATGATCACCTAAAATTTGTCTCCTCTGCTAGACCATGGCTGGAAGGGCAGGGACTCAATCCAATTTATCTTTTTGTCCTGGAGTATCAAGACATAGTGGATGGCGTATTGTTGGAGCTAAGTAAATTAAGTTTGCTTTGCAGAACAAAATCATAGCATACTACAAATAAAAAGCCTGAACATATCCTTTGCTGTTCTGCTTCATAAATTACCAATAAACAGTGAACTGTTCTCCTGCCTTCCTTAGCTGGGGCTTACTGGCAATCAGGAGCTCTAGTTTTCAGAAGAGCAAAAAAAAATTGACTTTTACTAGCTTTCATGCTTTCCAGAAAAGCTATTGAAGCAAAGTCCAAAACTTCCACTCTCTTTAGTGATCATTTTACTACTTCTAGGTACTAATAAGTCAGGCACTTATAAAACAATTATTAAGTGTGCATATGAACATTTTTTGAATATCATACATTTTTTCTCTTTTGAGCTATAACATCAAGCAGTATCTTCAATGTGTTTTTGATTAGAATATAAATAACTCAAGATCAGGAACTAAAAGCCTTTTGCGATGAATCGATTATACCACTTTCCCATCAGCCAAATATAGTGCTATTAGAATTCTGAAAAATTAAAGGAGAAAGGCCATTCTTGGTTGATTATTGTTTTTAAAATCTACATTTTTAATGTACCCAAGTGCTAAACACTTAGGCCTGTGGAACAATGAAGGACAAATAAATAGCAGTGATATATACACTGTGATTGTAGAGACCTCTTTGGGTTAGGAAACCCTTTCCAAGGGTGTGGCTGTGGAGCTTGTTTAGATGATAAGCTAAATTTCCAAGTGTCTTTAATTTTTCATAGAATATATGTTGTATCTATCTTCTGGCCTGTGTCTTGTTTTTTGAGTTCTGTTCTTTCTTGACTTTGGTTAAAATGATTACACACCTGATCCCTAGTCTCATTTGCAGAAAGATGGGCATCTGTGTAAGCACCAGGATAAAGCTAAACACTGTGGTCAAACCTGAATTTAAACAGATTTTTCTAGGGCCTGAATATTTTTAAATGCTTAATGCTTAAACACTGTGGTGGGGTGGAGGGTGGGGGGCATGCAGTGGGTGGGGGATTGTTAGAATGATTCTTAGAATAAGTTTTAGAATGATGAACTATTTAGTTTTTTTAATTGACTCAAAACCCTCAGATTAACAGTCTTCAAACTAGAATAAGACGTATACCCATAACAAATTAGTATTAATTGCACTTAAAAAATACCATCATTAAAGCTTGCTGACAAACCTTTTCTAGGACCAAAAAGCTAATGTTTCACATCATAACAAATTTACAGGATAAACCATTCTACTAGCCTCATTGTTTTCTGCCTCCATGCCTATTTTGTTATGCAAAAGCTTTATGTCAATTTACTTTTTGAGCCGTTTAAGACCAAACCAAATTATTCCTTCAGCACATTTTAAACAATCCCTTAAAGACCCTCTTTTTCTTGGCTATGTTTCCAATCTTGGCTTATCACTGTAATATTTCATGCTCCATGCTTCTGAAAAAATTCAATATTCAAGAACAAAGTAATCCAGAGCTTTACTTCATTTCAGTCTTTTTATGTCCTAGGGCTGTCCCAACTCAATGACCCAGTTTGTATTGTGTCACATCTGTCTGTTGCTGACTGCAACCAGCTCGCCTAAGCCCTTTCCTGCCCCTTATCAGTTTTCCCTTAATTCAAAACTCTTTTTTAAAAAATTCTTTGCACTTCTCCTTTCACAGCTTTTAGTTTTTTTTTTTCTCCATAGGAGACTCTGTTCCTGTGGTAGCTACTCAGAAACACAAAGATGAATAGGTCTCTAAGGTCTCTAAGTCTGTCCCTATCAAAATTTTCGTTGTAATATCTTTAGAATTACAGAGAGTGGATAATTTAATTCAGCAGTATGCATCAAGAATCCTCAAAAATGTTCATACCCTATGATCCAGCAGTTTCACTTCTGAGACTAACTTGCTAATTAAAAAACAGAATCATCTAAGATATGGAAAAAGATGTATACATGAGATGTTCGTTACAATGTTACGTATTCGGGAGTCCTCTTGGATGGCCTAATAATTAAATTGATGCAGATTAATAGAAAAACCCAATTTAATTCATATAAACAGAGATCTATAGAAATGGTATCTCCGAAGTGACCAAAGCAGACTGTTTACATATCATTTTTAGACAAACAGTTATTTGTGAAGATTTAACAAAGGGGCTTGTGCTTGGGGTAGGAGGCTAATGAAGAGGTAACAAAGTTTGTCTACAGAGTTTTCTCAGCCTTGAATTTCCTAACTCTGGTGATAAGATTGCTTTCTATCCTCTTGGTATAAGGAGGATACTTTCACATGGAGATTATCTTTTAAGGGGAAAGATGGGGTCAGAGTGTTTTTCTGTATCAGTTTTTCTCCACTGGCTGTTTCTCAAGTAAGTTAAATTTAAAATAATCAATATGTTATTGTAGCATATCTTGAATGAGCCTGCTCTGAGGCTCAACAATATAAATGCAAAAGAAGAAAACAACACAAATATCCAACAATAGGAGAGAAGTTAAATAAATTACTTTCCATCTACTTGATGGAATATTGTGCAATCATTTAAGATGATGGTTGCGTGACTATGTAAAAAGATGGGTAAAATTTTATGTTTTCAGAAAAGCAAGGTGCAAAGTTTCAAGTGCTGGTGGTTACAACTATGTTTTAAAAAGCATTTACAACAGGAAAACTACAAGGAAAGAGAACATTTTGCTTATACTTGCTACTTTAGGGTATGGAATTATAGATGATTTTTCTCTTTACTCTCAAAATCTTGATTCAATTTAAAATTTAAGTTTTTGAAAAGTATGATCTTCACAAGTACAAGTTAAGAATTATTTAGATATTTCTTGTAAAATAAAATTTATAAAAAACTATTTTGGACAGAGGATTACTTACGTCCAGTAATAATCTAACAATGGCCAGGGGAGGTGGGGTGGATAAGACAGTGAGTATGTCATTTTGTTTACCATTGTAATCCTCAGAAAGAAACATAGGAAACATTTTTCAATACCTATTTTAAAATATAATTAAAAAAAATCTTACTAGGTTCTACTCAAGTTAATTTTACCACCACTGACTTTATCCAGGACAGTTCTCTCTGAAGTTGTTCATCAAGTTCTACCTTTAGCCCAACATTTGCAGTACATTTTCCACAGTTTTCAGGGAAATTTTTTCTGAAACCTAAATATGTGTGATATTCTACCATTTAAACTATTCAGAGTATTAGTCTTTAGCTTGCTAGCGCCTTGGAAGGTTCTCTCTTATTCTGTGGCCTTTGTTTTCACGCACGTTTCCCACCAGTTTTATCGAACTACATGTCATACCTGAAACAGTACTCAGAATCACTATTACTTCTGTCTCTTAATACTGAAACTAACACTGAGTATCTGCTCAGTCTTCAAATCTTAAAGTGTTAATTTTATTTGGAGGGCTTCCCAGATTCCTCATCTTTTTTCTCTTTAATGCTACAGTGCTCTCTCTGACCTGCTCATCTGCTTTTTGAACCAGACAGTAAACATCTTGTTATTGTGTACATGGGCAAGTGCGAGTGTGTACATGCGAGTGGTGTACACTTCACAGCAAGCCCTGCCCCCGGCCCTTGTTCTGACAGTGAGAGGAGCAGTGAATGCTGAATGATGCTGATGAAAGGCCAGTGTGCTAACCCTGGACACCAAGTGCTAAGAACAAAGAGCGGAGATGCACTGCATGCCAAGAGCTGTTTGCTATCAGGTACTTATTAGGCAGAAACTCATTCCATGCATCTCCCGGATGAAGTGAGACTTTACCTGCAACACTGTACCCCTGAGAACAGGGAGCTCAGTTATTTGTGAACTCTCCACTATTCCTTGTACATAGTAGGCATTCAAACATATGTTGATTCAAATCCAATTTTTAAAAATCATTCCAATGTACAAAAATTTACATCTACCTTGTCTGTAGTTAGAAAAAAACACCTGAAAGAAAAAAAAATGTGAAAGACAAAGTATTTGTGAAGCTCAATATCTTCTAACTAAAAAACTTCAGAACAGTGTTGTGAACCCTGGAGAGGAAATGCAATATAAATTAAGGATGAACAAATTTATAAAATAAAAATAAAGACTGCCTAAACTCCAAATGTGCTGACATGGAAATGTCTTTCCTATCTCAATTTTCCTATGCTTACATAGAGCACCACGTATACACCAATAGAAAATATTGGTTCAGACTAACACAAAATCATGGTTTTATTGTTTCATGAAAAACCAATGACTTGGTCACATTCTCAATTGATTTTCTTAGTTTCTTTTTTCTTACCCTCATTATATCTACATGTTAAGCAATAGTTATTAGAACAAAAACTTTAAAAATTTTTATAAATATATATTCTCCCCATTTTGTATTATTATTCTTTACACTTTTAGTGATTTACCTTAAAGTTTAAATGTATCAAGAGGCTCTGCTATTTAAAATAAAACTCTGGAATGACTGTTAAATAGAAAAGTCTTTCTTGATCATCACCTTAATTTACCTGTTATGTAGATTTAGTGTTCTTATTTTATATTTTCTTATAAACTCACCTATCTGGAAACAAATGTAAACAAATACATTTTAGTAAACTATCCAAACAAAATTCTATTTTGAATTTCAAAGTATTGGAATATACCTAGTGACAGCTTTGGTATAGGGCAAAGGTTAATCAGTCAGTGCATGCGGGAAGAAAACTTTGACTGAACATTATATATAATAATAAAAAGCACAAATAATAAAAAGAGCATAAACAGACTGGTAAGGTGTGATTAACAGTGGGAAGTGAAAGCATTTTCAAAATTAAGCAATATAAAAATGAATACGGCATAACATGGAAATCCTAAGATAAGCATGAATCACAAAACAGGAAGGATAGAAAAAATGATGTTTAATGTAGCTACAACTATCTCTCAGTAAAATACAGTACTTACAAAGGTACATTTTCCAATAGGAAAGAAAATACTGTACCCCTTAAGACAACCCAATTATCACTTAAAAATGATGGTTCAGATATACCCAAGCAAGCTTTGTTCTTAACAGAATTTCTTTAAATAGGTTTCTCCTATTAGCAAGGGAATATGCTCATTTATGATCATGAGTCCCTTGGGCCATCTAAACTCTATATATTAACAGGCACCCTGATTCTCAGATCAATCTTCATGTGAATTTACTGGGTATGAGCAGTTCTTCAGTGAATAATGACTTAATAGATAAGATCATAAGGGTTAATGTACCCAGGACAGTGGCAAATTACATAGAAGGTTCTCAAATAACGTACTTTTCTCTTTCAACTTTATAATAAAAATAAACCCACAGCCCAAAAGAACTGTAAAAGACAAGAGTGATATCTAAAGATACTTTAACATAAATATTTTATAACTTATTGTGAAGACATTTTGCACACCACCACCATAAATACTGAACATGGTTGTATGAAAATAACAATTTTAGGATAAAAACATTTCCTAAATATCATCACAATCCACCTGCTATCTTCTTAACCTCAGTATAATAGCTAAGACCCTAGCAGACATAAAAATTTGGTGTCTCAGTTTACAAATGTAGTCTAATACATCAGAATACTGACCAATACATACTTCATACATACTCCCAAGACATGGTTAGGCCAACAATATTGAAAGAAATATGTACACTTCTAGTTACAGGTACTAACTGGAGATATTACAGTAAAGATGTAATGCCACCAATACAGATCTCTACACACCTGAAAAAGTTGACAACAACAAAAAATTCAGATATTTGACATCAGGTAGACAACACGGAGGCTTTAGGGTTGATTTACTGCTTTCATGTGCTGTACAGATAGTCTTACCGTTGTGTCCAGCTTTGGAATTTCAGAGCCAAAGAGTATACAGTTCAAAACACTTGCTTTATCCTTTTTTGTGTGTTAGCCCTCTGGTGTTTTCCTGCAGTCTTCTAGAATGATCTTCCAGATCCTTATTCAACAGCACTGGGTCAAATCTCTTCTATACAGGACCTCACTCTTCTCATGTCTCCTCGGCTCGCAGACAGCCTGTCAAAGTCTTGGAGGTGGAAACGAGTTGCCAGCTGATTTACCATTTTCCTCAAGGTAAGAAATGCTGAAACAACTTGGAAAGTAAGGAATATAGTGAAGATGATATGTACTGCTTTCTCCAAGGGCAGATTTGTTAGGCCCTCATTGAAGAGCAAGAAAAGAATTAAAGGCAACTGCAACAGAAGGCTCAAAAGCCAGAAGCCAGCCAACTCAGGAACCTGCAATGATACACACGACGAACATCAGACTAGTGAAGTACCATCTTCTGCTTGTATCGATAAGCAAGTGATACTACTGTGAACCTACATTTTGAGCTCTGTAATTCAAAAGAAGTATAGTGTGGTCCTTATCCTCAGAGAACTTACAATCTAGACTGAAAGAGAAAACTAACTTATGTGACAGGCCTACATTACTACACTTAAGTGAATAATGAAATGTATGTACCACTTAGAGGAATAGACTAAATGCTCTAACAGAGTAAACAGGATAGGTAAAAGAAATAATTCAAGCAGGTAGGCTTTTAAAGTTAGACAGACTGAAGAAGTGGAGAAGGCACTGGCACCCCACTCCAGGACTCTCGCCTGGAAAATCCCATGGATGGAGGAGCCTGGAAGGCTGAAGTCCATGGGGTCGCTGAGGGTCAGACACGACTGAGCGACTTCACTTTCACTTTTTACTTTTATGCATTGGTGAAGGAAATGGCAACCCACTCCAGTGTTCTTGCCTGGAGAATCCCAGGGACGGGGGAGCCTGGGGGGCTGCCGTCTATGGGGTTGCACAGAGTCGGACACGACTGAAGTGACTTAGCAGCAGTAGCAGAATGAGGAAGAGGCAAGAACTTAAGTAAGCAAAAATGTGGAAAGAATATGACTGGGAAACAACACATCAGCCTGGAATGGATGTTTGTGTTAGGAAAAAGCACGAAATACAGTGGGCTAGGCTGGGTGGGGCTTAATTATGAAGGGCCTGGAAGAACACTGAAATCTTTAGGCATTATCACTCAGTTCTGGTAACTGTAAATGCTTAGGCAGCATGATGACTCAGAAAACATGTGCCTTGCATAGGAGATGAGTTTGTCATTTTCCCCAATTTTCTTATTCAGAATCTAAATCATCATGTTTAATGACCAAGTATTTTCAAGACTACTGGGCAGAGGGAAAACAATCACTAATTAAGAGTTTACTATGTTCAGGTGCTTTATATAAATTGTTTAATATAATCCTAACAAATCTGTGAAGTGAATGTTGCCCCAATTTTATATGTGAAGGAACTAAGGTTCCAGAGAGTAAGCAAACAGACCACAGTGGCAGCCGTGGTGAAGCTGGAGCTAGGCCTTACCTACAGGCCTTTGCTCCTTCCACATCTCACTGCCTTTTCTTGTTGGCAAAGTCTTAACTGCATTTATGTGTAGCACTGAGAGAAAGGAAAGAAGAGCCTACCTTCTCCTGCAGGTTCCCCATGTAGCCCAGATACAACCTGATAGCTTCAATTAAAGTTATTAGGATGATAATGGTGACCACAATGAACTTGTAGTAATCAGGCAAGATGGAATACTGAAAAAACAAAAATAAACAAAAATCTCACATATAATAAGACTGACCTGAGACTTTAAAAAATATGAAGAACTTTTAATTTTACTGACAAGGTAACAATGCCAGGCAGAAGTAGTAAAGCACACATTTACCTTCATCTGAAGCATCATAATGCTGCTCACCCACCAAAGTGGGAAAAAGTAAGTGTTAAAATAAAGTGACATCTGCAGTGCCAAACTGGAAACCATTTCATTATCTACAGAAGAAAACAGAGAGAAAAGGAACAAACTCTTACTCCTGCTCTATTCCCTGTACATCCTTTAGTTCCTCAGAATTAATAGCTATAGTTTCAGCTCAACAAAACTCCAAACTGTAAGCCTATTTATAATCATTGACCCCTGGAGAAGGAAATGGCAACACACTCCAGCATTCTTGCCTGGGAAGTCCCATGGACAGAGAGGCCTGGTGGACCCACGGGGTCACAAAAGAGTTGACACAGTAACAATAATCATTGACAGTGAAAGAAAATAGCCATAATACTACTAATATTTCGTTCCAATATTTGCTACTTGGGGGCATGTTTCATATTTTTCTATTACTTTACCACCTTTGGTTACTGTCCGATGACTTTTTTGGATACTACTGGTATAAATGTAGAACATCAATATGAATACTATTGAACAGATAACAATAATAATCATTACCTCCTTTGTTAAGAGTTCTATGTAAGTGGTGCTTGTGCTCAGTTGTGTCCGACTCTTTCTGATCTCATGGACTGTAGCCCACTAGGCTCTGTCCATGGGATTTCCCAGACAAGAATACTGGAGTGGGTTGCCATTTTCTTCTCCAGGGGATCATCCCAATCCAGGGATCGAACCCGAGTTTCCTTCATTGGCAGGTGGGTTCTTTTACCACTGAGCCACCTGTAAAGAGCCTATGAAATGAACACATAAAATATATAACAAGACTGCAGCCATGAAATTAAAAGATGCTTGCTCCTTGGAAGAAAAGTTATGACCAACCTAGACAGCATATTAAAAAGCAGAGATGTTACTTTGCCAACAAAGGTCCATCTAGTCAAAGCTATGGTTTTCCCAGTAGTCATATATGGATGTCAAAGTTGGACCATAAAGAAAGCTGAGTGCCGAAGAACTGATGCCTTTGAACTGTGGTGTTGGAGAAGACCCTTGAGAGTTCCTTGGACAGCAAGGAGATCAAACCAGTCCATCCTAAAGGAAATCAGTCCTGAATATTCATTGGAAGGACTAATGCTGAAGCTGAAGCGCCAATACTGTGGCCACCTGATGCAAAGAACTGACTCATTTGAAAAGATCCTGATGCTGGCAAAGATTAAATGCAGGAGGAGAAGGGGATGACAGAGGATGAGATGGTTGGATGGCATCACCAACTGGATGAACCTAATTTGAGCAAGCTCTGGAAGTTGGTGATGGACAGGGAAGCCTGGCATGCTGCAGTCCATGGGGTCACAAAGAGTCAGACACAACTGAGCGACTGAACTGAACTGAATCTCTCAGGTATAAACTAATCATGCAAAACCAACCCCTCCCCCATCTCTTTCAGCATACCCTAATACCACCTGTTCATTCACACCCAATTCAAAGCCACTTTTTCCATAAGTTCTTTCTTGATCACATTCCCCACTCCAGCGGAAATCTCCTTCCCCTCTAGGTACTTATCACGCTAACCTGTGTGTAAGAAGTGTTAGCAAAGAACCACACTCCTTCACTTGAGACATAGTCTGATCATGACTTTTGAAGTCCAAGTAAACCCAGAGCTCCCCAAACTCACCAGAACTCTGGATGCCTGACTTAGGATAAAATTATTTAACCTCTTTGAGCCTTAATTTACTCATCTGTAAAATGGTAACATTAAAATTACCTCACAGATTGCTTGAGAATTAAAGGTAATATAAATTACTTCACCTGAGCACTATGCCTGGCACTGAGTAGGCACTCGATAAATATCAGTCCCTTTCCTTCTCTTTTATTTATACACAGGCTGACTGTAAGCACAGACCATATTCTACCCAAATTTAAGACCCTCACAGAACCTAGCATGTTGCTTTACAAATGGTAAATACCAAATATGAATAAGCAGAAAGAGTGAATTAATGAAAACATATTCTTACAAGGACATTGCCAGTGTAGCCCTTTGCGACACATGAATTTCATTTCTCTAAGGCTGAACTGAGAAATCTGTATGCAGGTCAAGAAGCAACAGTTAGAATTGGACATGGAATAACAGATAGGCTCCAAATCGGGAAAGGAGTACGTCAAGGCTGTGTATTGTCACTCTACTTATTTAACTTTTATGCAGAGTACATCATGTGAAATGCTGGGCTGGATGAAGCATAAGCTGGAATCAAGATTTCTGGGAGGAATATCAATAATCTCAGATATGCAGAAGATATACACGCTAAAGGCAGAAAGAGAAGAGGAACTAAAGAGCCTCTTGATGAAATTGAAAGAGGAGAGTGAAAATTTGTCTTAAAGCTCAACATTCAGAAAGCTAAGATCACGGTATCCAGTCCCATCACTTCATGGCAAATAGATGGGGAAACAATGGAAACGGTGGCAGACTTTATTTTTTTGGGCTCCAAAATCACTGCTGATGGTACTGCAGCTATGAAACTAAAAGATGCTTGCTCCTTGGAAGAAAAGCTATGACCAACCTAGATAGCATATTAAAAAGCAGAGACATTGCTTTGCCAACAAAGGTCCATCTAGTCAAAGCTATGGTTTTTCCAGTAGCCATGTATGGATGTGACAGTTGGACTATAAGGAAAGCTGAATGCCGAAGAATTGATGCTCCTGAACTGTGGTGTTGGAGAAGACTCTTGAGAGTCCCTTGGACTGCAAGGAGATCCAACCTGTCAATCCTAAAGGAAATCAGTCCTGAATATTCATTGGAAGGACTGATGCTGAAGCTGAAACTCCAATACTTTGGCCACTTGATGTGAAGAGCTGGCTCAATGGAAAAGACCCTGACGCTGGGAAAGATTGAAGGCATGAGGAGAAAGGGATGACAGAGGATGAGATGGTTGGATGGCATCACCTACTTGATGGACATGAGTTTGAGTAGGCTCCAGGAGTTGGTGATGGACAGGGAAGCCTGCTATACTGCAGTCCATGTGGTCACAAAGAGTTGGACACGACTGAGCAACTGAACTGAACTGAACTGAAGGCTGATTACATAGTACCTTTTGTTTTCATGTAAGAGAGAAAGGTTCTAAATTAAGAATTTGATTTTTAAAACTGACCCCTACAAATGCATCCTAAATATGACTAAATTCTAACAATTTAAGAGTAGATAAGTATTTTGAAATCCACTGCTTGAAATGAAAGAATTTACAAAGGCTCTGAGATAAATTTCTTCAAAACAGATTATTTCTTTTTCTCCACAGCTGAGTATATCTATCATTTAACAATTTTAAAATATAAAATTATTATGGTCTCTCACAGCAAGGTTTTTCTTTTAGTTCCAAGAATATCCCTAATTAGGATGATATACTTTTCCTTGTACCTATTTGTTAAATAACCACTGATAAAGGAATGCATTCTTAAAATCTGAAGGAAACTCACTCCCTAGGATTTTTTCATGACAACAGTAAAACTCTTGGTCAGCTATGAACATGTTCATAATATACCCCTGTAATTACAGTACAAATAAACATACTTCAGATCCACAAAGAAGAAAAGGTGGAAAAATAATAAATTAAAAATTTTAATACCTTCAGGGCAAGCACTGTAGTAAAATTTTGCAAATAAGCTTTTATGTTAAGAATTCTGTACACGAGCATCTAAAGAGTTATGCTATATCTATATTTCAGCAGATCAAACTTATAATCATTCAGCTGAAAATCAAGTTAATATGTAAATGAACCTTTGAAAGCTCAAGACATGAAGTTATTAAATTTTGCAAAAGTACAAGCTGAGTTCTGTAAATGGAATTCAAATTAAAACACTATGTAATATAAATCAGGAGTAGGCAAACTACCAGCCAACTAACTGTTTTAGTACAGCAAGTGAGCTAAAAATGGCTTTTTCAGATTTTTAAATGGTTGGGGGAAGTATCAGTAGTATTTTGTGACACCGAAAATCATGCAATTCAACTTTAGTGTCCATAAATAAAGTTTTATTGGAACACTGCCATGTCTATTCCATTACCATTATCTATGACTGCCACAGAGACCTATGGCCTGCACGGTATTAAGTATTTACTATCCGGCCCTTTACAGAAAACTCCTGATACTTTACATCATCATATTTTAGTGCCTGTTAAGCCCTGGCTTTAGAATCAAAAACGTAATAACCTAATTTTTCACATTATGTTTTTCTCTGTACATCCTAAATCATGACCAGCCCTAAACTGGGAGGACAGGCAAGTGATTAGAGTGAAAAATTGAAACGGTGGGAAATGACTTTTCTTGTTCCCTTTGAAAAATCCCTAAACCAAGCAAGAGGAAAAGATTTCTATTTCCCAGCACAGTTCAGTGATAAAAGCTGCCTGGGTGTGGTTGACAGTATGTTGTCTATCATCATGATTTAAGAGGGTTAAACTGTTTTGCAGAAAACTGCGTTGTCACTTGTCACATCAAATGCGGCGTCGTGGTATAGTGTTACTTGATTTAAGTCAAGAGTTACATATATACCGGGGAGGGGAAGGAGAAAGTGGGGAGAAGGCGAGTTTTGTTAAAGGCGATGCTAGTGTGGCAGCTGCTATTCCGGATTGGAGAACGTTTAAAATAACTCATTAAAAAAACCTTCTACGTCTTCTGTCAGAAAATGGACTTGTGGCAAGTACCTGTTCTGGCAGGAAAGAAGAAAAGGAAAAGATATTTTACCGGGGCACGGGGGTTGGGGGGGCGGGGGGGTGGTGGAGTGGGGAGGACCATTCAGGGCAGAAAAGCCAGGGCGGAGGTCGTTGAGGAAAAGCAAAGAAGTCGGCCTTCTCAGCCTTCTTGGACGTAAGGCATCGGACGCGGGTTGCGAAGGTGGTTTTATATTTTTTATATTTTGAGGAATTGCCAGCGCCACCTCAGCCGCCCCTCTTGCCGGTTAGACCGCAGC
>NW_011495048.1:8337151-8341321 GCF_000754665.1 Bison bison bison
CAGCATGATCAGCCCAGGACCAGCTGGGTATCAGAGTCCGGGTATCTGGTCCCAGTCCCAGCCAGCGGCCCGGCCCCTCCTCCAGGAGCGTTTCCCGCACTGCGGAGAACCAGCTGAAGACCAAACCGCCATCTTAGGTCTGGGCAAAATCTGGCCGTTCCAAACCCCGCACCAGGTCCTCCGCGGGCCACACGCCCTGCGCTGGGCCTCGGCCACTCACCCGGACCCTCGTTATACTCCGGCCCGGTCCGGTTGGAGTCGCTGAACACGGTCCGGCTGAAATTCCCCAGCCGCTGGCGGACTGGATCCGGCAGCTCCATGCCGGGGCCTCGGTACCGCTCACTGCTAAGGTCTTCGGGAGTCGCAGTACTCAGCTGTTCCCACGGCAACCGAGCAGCGGGAGGTGCTGGGGGCTCCGGCGCACGCGCGGATGCACTGCGGCGCAGAGGCTCGGGGACCCCTCGAACTGGGAGGACAGGGACACATTCCTGTGTAGCGCGTCAGATGAGTGCAAATCGCAGATTCCCTAGTCTTGTTTTAAGTTCCACCCTTTTAACAACGAATAATAATAAACAACCTGGGGTTGGATCTTGATATAGGAGCTCTAATGCCTTATCAATGCAACCTTTTTGGAAGGAAATACAGAATGAATGCAGAGCTTACAGAATATTCATGACCCAGTAGCTTCTATGTATGTGTATATACACATACTCTTTTCTAGGAATATATGTTGTTATGTAGTAGGGATATTTTATATATACACATGCCATATATATACATGTATATATATGCACTTATATATTCACTCATACTGTCTTCTAGGAATATATTATATATTAGGAATATTTTATATATACACACCATGAAAGTGAAAAAGTCGCTCAGTCGTGTCCGACTCTTTGTGACCCCATGGACTGTACAGTCCATGGAATTCTCTAGGCCATAATACTGGAGTGGGTAGCTTTTCCCTTCTCCAAGGGATCTTCCCAACCCAGGGATGGAACCCAGATCTCCCGCATTGCAGGCAGATTCTTTACCAGCTGAGCCACCATACATACCATATACATATTTCTATTTGATGGGCTGCATTGCAACAGTTTAAAAACATGCTTGCAATGAATGTTTGATTATTTGGATTAACTTTCAGTAAAAATTAAAAAATTATATGTAGAACTAAGTGGAAGTGAATCTAATTTAATAAAATGTGTGTGTGTGTGTATGTGTAAATATGTGGGGAGCAAAGAGTGGGAGGAGATGGCACAGGCACTGGTTTCAGAAAAAGACTAGAAGGAAATAATCAAAATGTTAATAGTAATTTCTAGGTAGTGGATTGTGGGTGATTTGAAAATTTTAAAACATTTATGTATTTTTCAGCTTTATCTCAATAAGATGTATTTTTTTAAGAAGAACTATTTAGGTATAGTACATATACAGAAAAGGGCATAAGTTGAATATAGGTAACCAGAACCCAGATTAAAAACAGAACCTTACCCACACCCAAGGAGCTCCCCCTGCCTATTCCATCATAGTTACTAATCCTCCACTACTTACTGACCTTTCCTGACTTCTTGAGCATAGAAGATTTTTGCCTATTTTTATTCTTTACCTAAAACTAATCATACAATAAATGCTTTTTAGAAAACTCTTTGCCTTAAAAATTATTCTTATGAAATTCCTTCATATTGTGAGGTATAGATTCTTTTTCCTTGTGATATGACCATACCACAATAAGTTTACCCCTTCTACAGCTGATGAGCATCTGTGTGTTTTCTAGATTGGAGACATTATGAATAGGACTGCTTTTGGTGAAAATATGCCTTTTGGTGAACATATGGATACATTTGTGTTGAACTTATTCCTAAGAATGAAATTTTTGGCTTAAGAGGTACCACCCAGCTTTATTTCTCTATCTCTTAAATGTGGAATCCCTTGTTAATTCTTTTCCCATTTAAGATGTTACATAATATTTAGCAGAGTTCCCTGTGCTATACAGTAGATCCTTGTTGGTTATCCATTTTAAACATAGCAATGCGTACATGTCATGCCCTCCAGTAGGAGAACTTCCCAGTATTCTTGCCTCGAGAATCCCATGGACAGAGGAGTGTGGCGGGCTATAGTCCATAGGATCGCACAGAACTGGACAGGACTGAAGCAACTTAGCATGCAGGTAGGCACGTGTGCATGCACGTACGTGTCAATCTCAAACCCCCTAAATATCCCTTCCCTTCTCCTCTGATAACTGTAAGTTCATACTCTAAGTCTGTGAGTCTGTTTCCGTTTTGTAAATAAGTTCATTTGTATAATGTTTTTTAGATTCTATAGATAAGCAATACCATATGATACTTGTCATTCTTTGTGTTATTACTTACTTTACTCAGTATGACAATCTCTAGGTCCATCCGTGAACCAGCATCTTTTTTGTTTTTTTTAGTGATTCTTCTCTCGTTCTCTTTTTTCGGCTGCTCTGGGTAGGCTTTCTCTACTTGAGGCATGGGCTTTCTCTAGCTGCAGTGTGTGTGGACTTCTCCTGTTGCATTGTGGAGCACGGGTTCTAGAGCATGTGGGCTCAGTAGTTGTGGGGAGCATGCACTTAGTTGCCCCATGGCATGTGAGATCCCAGGTCCCCAATCAGGGATCAAACTGGTATACTCTGCATTGCAAGGCAGATCACTGGACTACCGGCGAAATCCCCACATGCCCAGCTTTAGTAGATACTGCCAACAGTTTTCTGAAGTGTCTGTACCAATTTCTACTACCTCCAGTAATGTATGATCCTTTCAGTTGCTCCAAATCTGTCACCAACACTTATCATTTTCCATGCTTTCTTTTAGCCACTCTGAAGGGTATGTGGTGAACAGTATTATTTTTACATATAAAGGAAAACCACACATATTTATATAAATGTTAACAGGAAGGTATGGGAGGAAATACCTATATGGGTTCAGTTCAGTTCAGTCGCTCAGTTGTGTCCGACTCTTTGCGACCCCATGAATCACAGCATGCTTGGCTGCGTGGGTGCAGGAGGGCCTAGAGGAGCCACTCCACGTTCAAGGTCAGGAGGGGTGGCGGTGAGGAGATACCCCTCGTCCACAGTAAAGAGCAGCGGCTGCGCTTTGCTGGAGCAGCCGTGAAGAGATACCCCACATCCAAGGTAAGAGAAATCCAAGTAAGACGGTAGGTGTTGCAAGAGGGCATCAGAGGGCAGACACACTGAAACCATACTCACAGAAAACTAGTCAATCTAATCACACTAGGACCACAGCCTTGTCTAACTCAATGAAACTAAGCCATACCCATGGGGCCACCGAAGATGGGCGGGTCATGGTGGAAAGGTCTGACAGAATGTGGTCCACTGGAGAAGGGAATGGCAAACCTCTTCAGTATTCTTGCATTGAGAACCCCATGAACAGTATGAAAAGGCAAAATGATAGGATACTGAAAGAGGAACTCCCCAGGTCAGTAGGTGCCCAATATGCTACTGGAGATCAGTGGAGAAATAACTCCAGAAAGAATAAAGGGATGGAGCCAAAGCAAAAACAATACCCAGCTGTGGATGTGACTGGTGATAGAAGCAAGGTCCGATGCTGTAAAGAGCAATATTGCATAGGAACCTGGAATGTCAGGTCCATGAATCAAGGCAAATTGGAAGTGGTCAAACAAGAAATGGCAAGGGTGAACGTCAACATTCTAGGAATCAGTGAACCAAAATGGACTGGAATGGGTGAATTTAACTCAGATGACCATTGTATCTACTACTGTGGGCAGGAATCCCTTAGAAAAAATGGAGTAGCCATCATGGTCAACAAGAGAGTCCTAAATGCAGTACTTGGATGCAATCTCAAAAACGACAGAATGATCTCTGTTCGTTTCCAAGGCAAACCGTTCAATATCATAGTAATCCAAGTCTATGCCCCAACCAGTAACGCTGAAGAAGCTGAAGTTGAATGGTTCTATGAAGAACTACAAGACCTTCTAGAACTAACACCCAAAAAAGATGTCATTTTCATTATAGGGGACTGGAATGCAAAAGTAGGAAGTCAAGAAACACCTGGAGTAACAGGCAAACTTGGCCTTGGAATACGGAATGAAGCAGGGCAAAGACTAATAGAATTTTGCCAAGAAAATGCACTGGTCATAGCAAACACCCTCTTCCAACAACACAAGAGAAGA
>NW_011495048.1:8341421-8386860 GCF_000754665.1 Bison bison bison
CCAAAGCAAAAACAATACCCAGCTGTGGATGTGACTGGTATAGAAGCAAGGTCCGATGCTGTAAAGAGCAATATTGCATAGGAACCTGGAATGTCAGGTCCATGAATCAAGGCAAATTGGAAGTGGTCAAACAAGAAATGGCAAGGGTGAACGTCAACATTCTAGGAATCAGTGAACCAAAATGGACTGGAATGGGTGAATTTAACTCAGATGACCATTGTATCTACTACTGTGGGCAGGAATCCCTTAGAAAAAATGGAGTAGCCATCATGGTCAACAAGAGAGTCCTAAATGCAGTACTTGGATGCAATCTCAAAAACGACAGAATGATCTCTGTTCGTTTCCAAGGCAAACCGTTCAATATCATAGTAATCCAAGTCTATGCCCCAACCAGTAACGCTGAAGAAGCTGAAGTTGAATGGTTCTATGAAGACCTACAAGACCTTTCAGAACTAACTAAAAAGATGTCCTTTTCATTATAGCGGACTGGAATGCAAAAGTAGAAAGTCAAGAAACACCTGGAGTAACAGGCAAACTTGGCCTTGGAATACGGAATGAAGCAGGGCAAAGACTAATAGAGTTTTGCCAAGAAAATGCACTGGTCATAGCAAACACCCTCTTCCAACAACACAAGAGAAGACCTATATGGGTAGAATTTCAAAATAACTCAACAAATGTTAACTGCATTCCTACTACTTTTGGGGCACTGTCCTAGGCTAATTAGGGATATAGTCCCTCCCCAATCAAGAAGATCAGCCAAGTGAGAGACATGGAAACAAATAAGTACACTACACTTCAGTAAAGGAACAGTGATTAATTCTGGTTGGGAAGGTCAGGAAAAAGCTGGCCAACTTCTGCTTCTTTTCAAAGTGGAGCTCTGCCCTCAGCATCTCCAAAAGGCTTCCAGGACCTCCCGGAAGCCGGTTTAAGTGCCCTCCTCTGTGTCTCTCAAAGCATTTTCCTCTGTGTTACTTTGGTCACAGTGCCAGTCACACTATACTGTAGTCTATTTATGTCTGTTTCTCTTGCTAGTTCACAAGCTCTTTGAGGTCAGGGATGGGCTTTCATCTTTATGTCCTGAACACTAGCACAACGCCTGACCCAGAATAGGAACTAGATAACCATTGAATGAATAAAGGGAAAAGTCTAAAGACCATTCCCCTATTTTCCCATTTCTAGTTCAAAAATTTAGCCAGCTTTCATGTCAGTTTCACTCTGTAGAATGGAGAATAGAGGTATTAAAACACAGTGAATTATAGCAATCAAAACAATTTTAAACTTTGCCGCAAAGAATCAGTTTTCATCTATTAAATTAACCAAGATTTTTATAAAGGGAACAGTGGAGCAGAAAGTCTCATTCTCCACGGATTGAATTATAATTTGAATAATCTCACTGAGGAAAGCGATCAACAATATGTACAAATTGCCTTAAAATATTCCTGCCTTTAGAATACCTATCCAAATTTTAAACTCTATTTTGGGAAGATAATCATAAAACAAAGTTTTATACACTAGGATATTACCTCTTTAATATTATTGATATTAAATAGGTTGCTTCCCTGGTGGCTCAGACGGTAAAGCGTCTGCCTACAATGTGGGAGACCTGGGTTCAATCCCTGGGTCAGGAAGATCTCCTGGAGAAGGAAATGGCAACCCACTCCAGTATTTTTGCCTAATATTATTGATATTAAATAACAATGCCAATATTATTATTGATATTGTGAGGTGTTTGGCTGTGGTGGAAAGGATGCCTTTTGAAGCAGAGAGAACAGGGTTAAAATCCCTCAGATTCTCACATTACCACCTAAAAACTGCCTTCGGACCTTTGTTTTGAAAAGTGAGACTAGTGCTAATTTACTACTATAGTTGGTATAAAGATTATATCATTAAATGTTATTGTTGTTGTTGCTTAGTTGGTCAGTCAAATCCTACTCTTTGTGACACTGTGAACACGCACTGTGAGAAGCGTGCCAGGCTTCTCTGTCCATGAGATTTCCCAGGCAAGAATACTGGAGTGAGTTGCCATTCTTTGTCCAGATAATCTTCCCGATAAGGCTTTCTATAAGGAATAGTTATCACGGACACATCTATTAAAATGATTTCCCTGGTGGTCCAGTGGCTAAGACACAAGTGGCCCAGGTTTAATTCCTACTCAGGGAACTAGATCCCACATACTGCAACTAAGAGTCTGCATGGTACAACTAAAGATCCTGCATGCTGCAATTAAGAACCAGTACAGCCAAATATTTAAATTTTTTTTTCAAAAATATATGTTTGTGGAGAAGTAAGTCCTACAGTGGAGTGAAATAAAAATTCTAGAGTTTAATTTTCTGAAACCAACCGCTGTTCAATTGTTGTTCAGTCACTCAGTCATGTCCGACTCTGCGACAACATAGACTGCAGCACGCCAGGCTTCCCTGTCCTTCACTGCCTCCCGGAGTTTGGTCAGTCTCATGTCCATTGAGTTGATGATGCCATTCAGTCATCTCATCCACTGTTGCCCCCTTCTCCTTCTGCCTGAATCTTTCCCAGCATCAGGGTCTTTTCCAATGAGTCAGCTCTTTGCATCACGTGGCCAAAGTATTGGAACTTCAGCTTTAGCATCAGGCCTTCCAATGAATATTCAGGACTGATTTTCTTTAGGATTAACTGGTTTGATCTCCTTGGTGTCCAAGGGACTCCCAAGAGTCTTCTCTAGCACCATAGTTTGAAAGCATCAATTCTTTGGCACTCAGCCTTCTTTAGGCTCCAACTCTCACATCCATACTTGACTACTGGAAAACCATAGCTTTGACTATACAAGCCTTTGTCAGCAAAGTGATGTCTCTGCTTTTTAATACCCTGTCTAGATTTTTCATAGCTTTTCTTCCAAGAAGCAAGCGTCTTTCAATTTCATGGCTGCAGTCACCATCCGCAGTGATTTTGGAGCCCAAGAAAATAAAATCTATCACTGTTTCCATTTTCCCCCCATCTATTTGCTATGAGAGGATGGGACCAGATGCCATGATCTTAGTTTTTTGAATGTGGAGCTTTAAGCCAACTTTTTCACTTTCCTCTTTCACCTTCATTGAGAGGTTCTTTAGTTCCTCTTCTCTCTCTGCATTAGGGTGGTGTCATCTGCATATTTGAGATTATTGATATTTCTCCCAGCAATCTTGATTCCAGCTTGTGCTTCATCCAGCCCGACATTTTGCATGATGTACTCTGCCTAGAAGTTAAATAAGCAGTGTGACAATACACAGCCTTGAAATACTCCTTTCTCAATTTTGAACCAGTCCAATGTTCCATGTTCAGTTCTAACTGTTGCTTCTTGACCTGCATACAGGTTTCTCAGGAGGCAGCTAAGGTATTCTTATCTGGTATTCTTATCTCTTTAAGAATTTTCCACAGTTTGTTGTGATCCACACAGTCAAAGGCTTTAGCATAGTCAATGAAGCAGAAGTAGATGCTTTTCTGGAATTCTCTTGCTTTTTCTATGATCCAACAAATGATGGCAATTTGAGCTCTGATTCCTCTGCCTTTTCTAAATCTAGTTTGTACATATGGAAGTTCTCAGTTCATGTATTGTTGAAGCCTAGCTTGAAGGATTTTGAGCATTACCTTGCTAGCATGTGAAATGAGTGCAATTGTGTGGTAGTTTGAACATTCTTTGGCATTGCCCTTCTCTGGGATTGGAATGAAGACTGACCTTTTCCAGTCTTGTGGCCACTGCTGAGTTTTCCAAATTTGCTGGCATATTGAATGCAGCATTTTAACAGCATCATCTCAGGATTTGAAATAATTCAGCTGGAATTCCAGTACTTCCACTATCTTTCTTCATAGAATTCAACTGTACCTGTGAGATAATACCTCTATTGCTTTCCTAGTAAAGGCACTGGCTGCAATTAACCATAAAAGAGTCCATTATTGTTAACCAAATTTGCCAAAAGCCTGAGTGAGTTCTTTTAAACATTTTTTCCCCTAACATAGAAAAAAAGATGTACCATATCTTGTTCAGACTGAGATTATTTCATCAAAATTCAGCAAAAAACAAAAAATTTTCAAAAACTTCTTGAGGAATTATGGGTATTTTTCCTTTAATTTTATTTGTTATTCAAATTTCCTACAGTAAGCATGTATTTCATAGTTTGAAACAGATCTTATTAAAAATATATAGGAAGAGAGAGTGATGGTACAAAAATAGAGAATTTTGAGAGGAAAAACATGTGGTTTGGAAAAAATCCTACCATTAGTGATGTAAGTGGTCCAAAAGACAAAAGCTTTCCAAATATGACTTTGTTAATTGATTCTCACAATATTCATAAATAATTGCATTGGTGAAATACTGAAGAACAGAGAAGGAAATCCACATTTGTAGAATCAAGAAACTAGTAGAATTTGGGTTTTCCAGGTTACTTAGGATCTAAAGAGGGAAGTATGGAGTCTCCATTCTCAAAATCACTGGTATCATTCCCAAAAAGATGAATAAGTTACCCTATAAAGTTAAACTGTTTACTTCTTATACCAATGTTGATGGTCCGAGTTATAGCTACTTCTCCAGTGATTAATGCATTTCATTGGGATTTAATTATACCTATGGTTTACTTTCCTAAATATTTATTTTCACAAAACTTTTGAGACTTGTGTAATGATTTAGTTCTCTTTAATAAGAGGCAAAGATGTCTGGTAATAACTTATAATCCTCTGTGACAAGAAACTGATTTGGGGAGTCATGATTATCCCTTACCATAATAAAGGTATAAATTATTTCCACTTGACACTAATAAAGAGTTTAGAAACAATATTTTAAATATATTTTAAACACTATATTAAAGTGAACATGTCAATTTATTGCTTTAAAATGAACTCTGAGACATTTATAAGAATTTAGATAAATTTAAAGATAAATTATATATGGGAATATGCACAGCATCATCTTTTAGGATTTGAAATAACTCAACTGGAATTCCATCACCTCCACCAGCTTTGTTTGTAGTGATGCTTCCTAAGTAAGGCCCACTTGACTTCGCTGTGAATATGCTGCACTCAGTATGTCAGCAAATTTGGAGAACTCAGCAGTGGCCACAGGACTGGTAAAGGTCAGTTTTCATTCCAATCCCAAAGAAAGGCAACACCAAAGAATGTTCAAATTACTGCACAATTGTACTCGTCTCACACACTAGTAAAGTAATGCTCAAAATCCAACCCAGCTTCAACAGTATGTGAACCCTGAACTTCCAGATGTTCAAGCTGGATTTAGAAAAGGCAGAAGAACCAGAGATCAAATTGCGAACATCTGTTGGCTCATCAAAAAAGCAAGAGAGTTCCAGAAAAACACCTACTTCTGCTTTATTGACTACACCAAAGCCTTTGACTATGTAGATCACAACAAACTGTGAAAAATTCTGAAAGAGATGGGAATACCAGACCACTTTACCTGCCTCCTGAGAAATCTGTATGCAGGTCAAGAAGCAACAGTTAGAACTGGACATGGAATAACAGACTGGTTCCAAATAGAGAAAGGAGTACGTTAAGGCTGTATATTGTCAGCCTACTTATTTAACTTATATGCAGAGTATATCACGCAAAATGTGGGGCTGGATGAAGCACAAGCTGGAATCAAGATTGGTGGGAGAAATATCAATAACCGCAGATATGCAGATGATACCACCCTTAGGCAGAAAGCGAAGAACTAAAGAGCCTCTTGATGAAAGTGAAAGAGGAGAGTGAAAAGTTAGCTTAAAACTCCACATTCAGAAAACTAAGATCATGGCATCTGGTCCTATCACTTCATGGCAAATAGATGGGGAAACAATGGAAACAGTGACAGACTATTTTGGGGGGCTCCAAAATCACTGCTGATGGTGACTGCAGCTATGAAACTAAAAGATGCTTTCTCCTTGGAAGAAAAGCTATGACAAACCTAGACAGCATATTAAAAAGCAGAGACATTGTTTTGCCAACAAAGGTCTGTCTAGTCAAAGCTATGGTTTTTCCAGTGGTTATGTATGGATGTGAGAGTTGGACTATAAAGAAAGCTGAGTGCTGAAGAATTTATGCTTTTGAACTGTGGTGTTGGAGAAGACTCTTGAGAGTCCCTTGGACTGCAAGGAGATCCAACCAGTCCATTCTAAAGGAAATCAGTCTTGAATATTCATTGAAAGGACCGATGCTGAAGCTGAAGCTCCAATACCTTGGCCACCTCATGTGAAGAGCTGACTCATTTGAAAAGACCCTGATGCTGGGAAAGATTGAAGGTGGGAGGAGAAGAGGATGACAGAGGATGAGATGGCTGGATGGCATCACCAACTTGATGGACATGAGTTTGAGTAATCTCCGGGAGTTGGTGATGGACAGGGAAGCTTGATGTGTTACAGTCCATGTGGTCACAAAAAGTCGGACATGACTGAGTAACTGAACTGATATATGGGCACAATATCTTTAGATATGATTCCACATCAGCAACCATATTTAAAAAATCTTATTCTACACAAACAGCTTATACAATTCAATATCAAAAAACAAATAATCCAATCAAATAATGTCAAAAGCCCTAAATAGACATTTTCAAAAGAAAACATAGAGAAGATCAACAGGCACGTGAAAAGATATTCAACATCACTAATTACTAGAGAAATACAAATGAAAGCTGCAGTGAGGTATCACTTCATCCTCATCAGAATGGCCATCACCAAGAAGTCTACAAATAATGAATGCTGGAGACGGTGTGGAGAAAAGGGAACCGTCCTACATTGTTGGTGGGAATATAAATTGGTGCAGCCACTGTGGAAAACAATATGGAATTTCCTCAAAATACTAAAAATAAAGCTACCATATTATCCATCAATCCCACTCCTGGGCATATATCTGGAAAAGATGAAAACTATAATTAAAACAGATGTATACACCACAATGTTCATAGAAGCACTATTTGTAGTAGCAAAGACATGGAAAAATCTGTGTCCATCGACAGGTGAATGGATAAAGAAGATATGGGACATATATATATGTGTGTATGTGTGTTTATATATATATCAGCCATAAAAATGAATGAAATATTGCCATTTGCAGCAACATGAGTGGACCTAGAGAATATCACACTGCTGCTACTGCTAAGTCACTTCAGTCGTGTCCGACTCTGTGCAACCCCAGAGACAGCAGCCCACCAGGCTCCCCCGTCCCTGGGACTCTCCAGGCAAGAACACTGGAGTGGGTTGCCATTTCCTTCTCCAGTGCATGAAAGTGAAAAGTGAAAGTGAAATCGCTCAGTCGTGTCCGCCTCTTAGCGACCCCATGGACTGCAGCCCACCAGGCTCCTCCATCCATGGGATTCTCCAGGCAAGAGTACTGGAGTGGGGTGCCATTGCCTTAGTGAAGTAAATCAGAGAAAGACAAATGTTATTTATCACTTATATGTACAATCTAAAAAATAATAGTGATGGTTCTATATACAGAACAGAAACAGACTCACAGACATAGAACACAAATTATTGTTATCAAAAGGGAAAGGGAGGGATAAATTAGGAGTATGTGATTAACTGATGCAAACTATTATACATAAAATAGATATGCAACAAAGATTTAGTGTATAATGCAGGGAACTATATTCAATACCTTATAATAAGCTACAATGGAAAATAATCTGAAAAATATAATTGAATCATTTGCTGTATATTTCAAACTAACACAATATTGTAAATCAACTATATTTCAGTTTTATAAAATCTTACTCTGAATTACCTCAAGTGTAATCTTATAATCCTCAAATTGTTAATGAATTATCAAAAGCTTTTGAAATCTCAAGTATAATATATTCTATTCACGGAATTTTTCAAAGGTTTATAAAAAACAGGCTGTGAATTACATAGAAAGTCAAACCTCATGAAAGGAATTTTTCTTATTGTATCAAGTGACATTTTAAGGCTGAGTTTAGTACTTTGTCTTCAAAGACATCCCCATTGAGCATTTTTACTAGAAATTTCTTTCACTTTAAAACTACTGTTTATATTATAGTTTTTTGATTCAGTGGCATTTCTTTGTGTTAGATTACCACACTCCTCATAGCAAGCAGCTCTTCCATGTGTCAGACTACGTGGGAAATGAGAATGACAAACCCAGAAAAGATCAGTGAAGCAAAACCTTTAAGGAAACCTCAGATCTGTCAAGTGAATTGTGATACTGATTAGAAGCAAGTGGCTACTTTACTGAATAAGTAATAAATTCCACTTTTAGTGTGATAGTACTATTGTGCTAATAATACTTTTTATACCACACTGTGTAAAATGTACATTATATCCCCCTTTCTAAAAAGAAATGAATCCTTAACTTTTATTGATTATAATAAAATATTATTTCCCCTCCACTAAGTATTGATACATCTTACTCCCTCTTCCTTGTTTTAAATTGTGGTTTTTTGTTTTTAAACAAGCAGGATACTTTGTCTTCAATAACAGACTGTACATTGCTTAGTCATGTTCAATTTTGATCCTCCATCACGTCAAGGTTGTAGGAAAAGAACTCTTATAAATGGGCAACTTAGTATTTAAAACACATAGGTAAAAGAGTTAAATTTGAATGATTTGTTGTATTTATATAGATAAATTACCCTCCAGATTTTCTTGAGGGTAAATTTATTTTGCAGAATAGAAAATTGTTGTGATTTTCCCCCTGTATACCATTCTTTTTTCCTATTATATTTTTAGTTAATACAGAATTGTTCTTTTTTCCAACACATGCTGTAGAGATTAACAGAAATTCCAGGTGGCTGGAGACAAGTGTAATAGGATGTCAACGGGGATGTTCTCTGGGCCACAGCTAGGTCCCAAAGCTGTGCACAGAAGGAGGTGAGCTCACATATTCTAAGTTCAGGGACCACCTGTCGTTAGGCCAGCTTGCCAAGTCATGCCAATACAGGGAAACAGCCCTAACACCAAACATACCCCAAATCACCCCATCCCTACTCCCTGAGGTATAAGGAAGAGGTGAGTGGAGAGGAGGTTAGCCTTTTCTGAAGCAGAATATTCATGTTGTTGTTCAGTTGCTAAGTTGTGTTTGATTCTTTGTGACCAGACTGCAGCACAGCAGGCTTCTCTGTCCTTCGCTAGTTTGCTCTGATTTGTGTCCATTTAATCAGTGATACTATCTAACCATCTCATCCCCTGTCGCCCTCTTCTTCTTTTGCCTTCAATCTTTCCCAGCATCAGGTTCTTTTCCAATGAGTCAGCTCTTTGCATCAAGTGGCCAAAGTATCGGAGCTTCAGCATCAGCTTCCAATGAGTATTCAGGGTTAGTTTTCTTTGGGATTGGCTGGTTTGATCTCCTTACAATCCAAGGGATTGTACAATTACAATCTCATAATTCATAAGGATACTCTATTCCCTCTCTTAACTGCATTCTCACTGTAGTAAAGGAGATCGAGGTACTTCTTCCACTCAAAGTCTAGAGAAGAGCATTCAGGAGGATTGTGTATAAAGTTTAGAGATGCCCAGCCTTCCCTGGTTGAAGACTGGTGATTGTCTCTCACCTCTGGTCCAGGACCAGCAGAGTGCTTGATGTTCTAGGACAAGGAGAGTGGGTAGTAGATAGATGACCTAGATGAGAGAAGGGGCACCATGGTGGTCCACATTGCCCTCTCCAAGAGAGGCTGTTCACTGGATCCCTTGTGGAGGAGGTAAAGGAGGTGCAAGATATGCCTCAAGGAACTGGGCAACAGGGAGGCACCCCAGGGAGCCTCACTGATGAGGGAGCCTGAACTTGGATTCGCTCCAGCATAGAGAACAATGAAAATCTGACAGGGTTAACTAGAGAAGCAGCAGCATCCAAAAGAGAGGGAATTACCATTTTGATAGCCACTTCCTCACTTCTCCTCTTGCCTTGACCTTAGAAGTGAAGCACCAGAAAGAAGGAAGAGGGGAGGGTATACAGAATAGAGCACTCCTGCCTTCAGACTCCTCCCACCCCCCACACCCTTAGTCAGAGCCACTAGAAATAGACTTGCCTGTCTTTCTCTGGAGGGAAGCGAGGACTGCTGCTGCTGCTGCTAAGTCGCTTCAGTCGTGTCTGACTCTGTGCAACGGCAGCCCACCAGGCTCCCCCGTCCCTGGGATTCTCCAGGCAAGAACACTGGAGTGGGTTGCCATTTCCTTCTCCAATGCATGAAAGTGAAGACTGAAAGTGAAGTCACTCAGTCGTGTCCAACTGTTAGTGACCCCATGGAATGCAGCCCACCAGGCTCCTCCGCCTATGGGATTTTCCAGGCAAGAGTACTGGAGTCGGGTGCCATTACCTTCTCCGGGAAGGGAGGACAAATGGTTTTAATTCAGTTTGAAGCTTAATAGAAAATGAGCAGAATTGAACTTTACTCGCCTGAATGAGATGATCCTAATAACTTGAAGAGACTGATAAATGGAATCAAGCCAAAGTGTGATGAAGTGAGTTGACACCTAGCAAAAAAATGGCAGGGGCAGAGTACAATAGTGGAGGAGATTATTGGAAAAAATGAAGCCATTTCATATTTGTAACCCAATGACTGTGAGTCCTCACGGAAGTAGTTACAAAATCAAATGTAGTTCTATTAATTTTTACAGAGGAGTGGTTTGATCAGTTTTGAGTAAGACAGGCTGGTGAGAATGATAGCAATTCAAGTAAAGAAATTACAGTGGTCTTATTCGTTTCTCTTAATTGAGGTATAACACGCACACAAAAAAGCATACATACCGTTAAGTGTAGAGCTCCCTGAATTGAAGTGTACCCATCTATGTAACCAGCACCAAATCAGGAAATGGAACACTATCAACAGCCCAAACACCCCCGTATGTCTCCTGTCAGTCATTATCCTCCTCCCCCTAAAGTCACTGCTCTCTTGATTTCTATATATGTAGGTTAACTTTGTCTTTTATTTTTACATAAATGAAGCCCTACATTATGTACCTTCTGTTTGCTTCTTTCATTCAGTATCACATTTGTGAGATTTATCCATGTTGTTGTGTACAGAATAAATGGAAAGCATCCATTTTCATTGCTGCTTAATACTTTGCTAGTTGAATATATCATGAATTTTATTCATCTAAATGGTAGTGCACATTGTTTTTTTCCCCTCCAGTTTGGGGCTATTACAAAGAGTGCTGCTGGACTTTCTTGCTAAGTATTTTATCTAGGACTTTCACATCTATGTTCCTGAGAGAGATTGGCCTGTAATTTTCCTTTCTTGCCAGCTTTTGGTATCACAGTTATACTGACCTCATAAAATGATTGGAAATATTCCCTGTTTTTCTGTTTTCTGGATGATTTTCTGTAAGATTCATGGTTTTCCTGTTGTGTTTGGAAAAATTCACTAAAAAAGCCATCTATGACTAAAGTTTTCTTTGTGGGAAGGTTTAAAATTATGAATTTAATTAAAAAAACATTTTATAATTGAAATATAGTTGATTTACAACGTGTTAATTTCTATTGTACAGCAAAGTGATTTACTTTTACATATATATGTGTGTATATATATGTTCTTTTTTGTATTCTTTTCCATATGGTTTATCATAAAATATTGAATATATTTCCCTGTGCTATACAGTAGGGTCTTGTTTTTTATCCATTCTATATGTAATAGTTTACATCTGCAAACCCCAAATTCCCACTGCATCCCTCACCCACCATGAATTTAATTTTTTAATAGATAGAACTACTTATATTTGCTCTTTCCTTTTAGACCCCTCTGTTAAATTGTATATTTCTAGAAATTTTTCATTTCAACAGCATGCAGTTGTTTAAAATTTCCTCTTATTACATTCTTTTTAAAAATTGAGTAGTAATTGACATGCAACATTATATTTGTTTCAGATACATAGTATAATGATTTAGTATTTGTATATATTGCAAAATTAACACCGCAATAAGTCCCATTAATATTCACCACCATACATAGTATCAAAATTTTTTTCTTGTAATGAGAACTTTTAAGATTTACTCTTAGCAACCTTCAGAAACCCAGTACAGTATTATTGACAATAGTCACCATGCTGTACATTCCGTCTCCATGACATTCATTTTATAACTGAAAATTTGTACCTTTTGACTCCCTTCCCCCATTTCATCACCCCCTCACCCCTTGCCTCAGGTAGCCACCAATCTATTCTTTATACCCATGGACTTGTTTTTGGTTTGTTTTTTAAAATTCCATGTATAAATAAGGTCACAGTTATTTATCTTTTTCTCTCTGACTTATTTCACTTAGCATAATGCCATCAAGCTTCATTCTTGTTGTTAGAAAAGGCAAGATTTCGTTCTTCATTTTATGTCTGAACAATATTCCATTGAATGTATATATTGCATGTTCTCATTCATTCATCTAGCAGTAGACACTTAGGTTGTTTCCGCATCTTGGCTTTGTAAATAATGCTGCAACGAACATGGGGGTGCACATATCTTTTTGAGTTAGTGTTTTTATTTTCTTGGATAAACACACAGAAAAGTAGAATTGCTGTATCAGATGATAGTTCTAATTTTAATTTTTTGAGGAACCTCCATGCTGATTTCCATTGTGGCTGCACCAATTTTCATTCCCACCAGCAGTCCACAAGAGTTCCCTTTTTTCCACATCCTCATCAACTTGTTATTGCTTGTCTTTTTTATAACAGCCATTCTGACAGGTATGAATTGTATATTTTTAATGCTGATAGGATCTATACTGATGTCTCTACTTTTCTTCTTGGTATTGGTTATATGTAACTTATTAGTTTTTTTCTTGATCAGTGTTTTCAAGGGTTTGCAATTGTATTAGTCTTTTCAAAGAACCAATATCTGGCATTTGTTTTCTCCATACTTTCTTGCTTCTTAATTTCTTTTCTAATCTTTATTATTTCCTTATTTCTTTCTATGGGTTTAATTTTCTTTGGATATGATTTTTAAATAGACATGCAGATCACTGGTTTTCAGGTTTCTTATTTTTAATGTGCACTGCTGCTGTTGTTCAGTTGCTAAGTCATGTCTGACTATGACTCCATGAACTGCAGCACGCCAGGCTTGTCTATCTTTCGCTATCTCCCTGAGTTTGCTCAAATTCATGTCCATTGAGTCAGTAATGCCGTCCAACCATTTCATCTTCTCTTGCCCCCTTCTCTTGCCCTCAATCTTTCCCAGCAACAGGGTCTTTTCCAATGAGACAGCTATTTGAATCAGTTGGACAAAGTATTGGAGCTTCAGCTACATAATCAGTCCTTCGAATGAATATTCAGGGTTGATTTCCTTTAGGATTGACTGGTTTGATCTCCTTGCTGTCCAAGGGAGTATTCTCCAGCACCATAGTTTGAAAGCATCAGTTCTTCGGCACTCAGCCTTCTTTATGGTCCAACTTATATCCATACATGACTACTGGAAAAACCATAGCTTTTACTAGATGGACCTTTGTTGGAAAGTAGTGTCTCTATTTTGTAATACACTGTCTAGGTTTGTCATAGCTGTTCTTCCAAGGAGCAAGCATCTTTTAATTTCAAGGCTGCAGTCACCATCCACATTGATTTTGGAGCCCAAGAAAATGAAATCTGACGGTTTCCACATTTTCCCCATCTATTTGCCATAAAGTGATAGGACTGGATGCCATCATGTTAGTTTTCTGAGTGTTGAGTTTTAAGCCAACTCTTTCACTCTCCTCTTTCACCATCATCGACAGGCTCTTTAATTCCTCTTTGCTTGCTGCTATTAAAGTGGTATCATCTGGATATCTGAGGTTGTTTATATTTCTCCCTGCAATCTTGATTCCAGCTTGTGTTTTATCCAGTCTGGCATTTTGCATAATATACTCTGCATAGAAGTTAAATAAGCAAGGTGACAATATACAGCCTTGATGTACTTCTTTGCCAATTTTGAATTAGTCTGGTATTACATGTCTAGTTCTGTTGCTTCTTGTCCTGCATATGGGTTTCTCAGGAGGCAGGTAAGGTGGTCTGGTATTCCCATCTCATTAAGAGTATTCCACAGTTTGTTGTGATCCACCCAGTCAAGGGCTTTAGCATGGTCAATGAAGCAGAAGTAGATGTGTTTTTGAAATTCCCTTGCTTTTTCAAATTGCCAGAGTATATTGTCAATTTTATCTCTGGTTCCTCTACCTTTTCTAAATTCAGCTTGTATATCTGAGAGTTCTCAGTTCACATACTGCTGAAGCCTAGCTTGAAGGATTTTGAGCATAATCTTGCTGGCATGTGAAATGAGTACAGTTGTACAGTAATTTGAACATTCTTTGGCATTACCTTTCTTTGGGATTGGAATGAAAAAAATTTCCTTTAAGTTTGGCTATTACTACACAAATTTTGATATGTAGTATTTTTCTTTTCATTTCATTGAAAATATGTTCTAATTTCCAATGAGATCTCTTCTGCAACCCATAAGATACGTAGAAGTATACTGTTTTTATAATAGGGAAACACTAGGGAACTTCTAGCTATCTTTTTGTAATTGATTTCTGGCTTTGTTCCACCATAGTCAGATAATTTAGTATTATTCTAATACTTTGATATTTGTTGAGATTCGCGTTATTGCCCAGCATATGTGTACTTTTAATAAATATCTAGGTATACTTGAAAAGATTGTGTTTTCTTTAGTTGTTGAATGCAATGTTTTGATGGTTAGTTTTATGTGTCAAACTGACAACATATTACTTAGGTAATATCTGAATAGCTGGTAACACCTTTGCTGTTACTTCAGTCGTGTCCAACTCTGTGCGACCCCATAGATGGCAGCCCACCAGGCTCCCCCATCCCTGGGATTCTCCAGGCAAGAACACTGGAGTGGGTTGCCATTTCCTTCTCCAATGCATGAAAGTGAAAAGTGAAAGTGAAGTCGCTCAATCGTGTCCGACTCTTAGCGACCCCATGGACTTCGGCCTACCAGGCTCCTTGGTCCATGGGATTTTCCAGGCAAGAGTACTGGAGTGGGGTGCCATTGCCTTCTCCGGTAACACCTTATTTCTAGGTATGTCTGTGAGGGTATTTCTTGAAGAGACTAGCATTTGATTCAGAAGACTGAGAGAAGAAACCCCCCTCATCCATCCACTGGGGCACAAATGGAACAAAAAGGGAAACAAAGGATGAATTCATTCTCTCTGTTCTTGGGCTGGAACACTCTTCTTTTCCTGTTCTCAGACATCAGAGCTTCTCGTTTTCAAGTCTTCAGGCTGAGACTAAATTATACCACTGGCTTTCCTGATTTTCTTGCTTACAGACACCAGACTGGGACTCCCCTACCTCAATAACTCTGAGTGAGCCAATTCCTATCTTAAAAAACATGAATACATACATGTATGTATACACACACACACACACACACACACACACACACACAATTGGCTCTTGAACAACATGAGGGTTAGGGGTGCTGACTCTCCACAAGTAAAAAATCCACTTACAACTTACAGTTGGCCCTCCCTCTCTGAAGTTCCTTAGAATCTCTCATTCCCCATCTTCAGATTTAACCAACCTCAGATCATGTGACTCTGTAATATTTATAGTGAAAAAAATCCACATGTAAGTGGACCCAGGAACTTCAAGCCCACATTATTCGGGGGTAAACCCTGTCTATCTATCTTCTGTTATTATAGTTTTGTTTCTCTAGAGAACCCTGACTAGTAAAAACCTTCTACCTAAGTCAGGTCGTGTTTATTAAATGTTAGTTAACTATTCTATATTTTTATTTTTGTGTCTGTTCTATCAGTCACTGAAAAAGGTAGGGTAAAAACTATTCTGATTGTGAATTGATTCATTTCACCTTATTTCTCTCGATATTCTTTATGATAGTTTGAAACTATGTTATCAGAAACTTAGAAATTTAGAATAGTTATGCCTTCCTGGTGAACTGACCTTTTTATCATTACGAAATGTGTTTTGTAACTCTAGAAATGTTTTTCCTTTACTGTATGATTTTCTATTTCTCTCACTTTTTCTGTGTTTCCTTTTATCTCCTTTCTTGCTTTCTTTGGATTTATTTTAAATTATTTTATTGTTCCTTCTATTAGCTTGTTAGGTATGCATTCTTTGTTACTCCTTTTGTGGTTACTCTGGAGAAAAATGCATGCCTGAATCTAATACAAATTAATATTTTACCTCCCTCAGACAACTTAAGGACTTTAGAACAAACTACTTGCTCCTGTCCGGTCTTCTGTATTAATGTTTTCACATATTTTAATTCTGCGCACAACCAAAACCCCACAATATGTTATTATTATTGCTTTTTGTTAATTTTCATGTAGATCTACCCAATCATTTATTCTATTGTTCTTTATTCCTTCTTGCACTTCTGTGCTTCTCCCTGGGATTGTATTTCCACTTCCTTTCAATATTGGTTTTCTACTGATAAATCTGCTCAAAATTTGTTGGTCTGGAATGTCTTTATTTTGCTTTCATTTTTGAAGGCTACCCTGGGTGTAGAATTCTAGGTTAGCAGAATCTTTAAAGATGACAAACATACCATTGCCGCCTTTTCCATTACTTCTGATGATAAGGTAACTATTAGTTTTATTCTTGTTCCCTTGTAGATATTATGCCTTTTTCTCCAGCTGCTACTTTGAAGATTTTACTTTGTATTTGGTTTTTAGTGCTTGACTGTGATGTGTTTAGATATGAATTCCTAATTTTTAAAATTCATATCTCTTCAGGTTCATATCCCCCCTTGTAGCTGATATATTTTGGATTTTTAGAAAATTATAAGGCCTTATTTATTTAAATATTGCTTCTCCCCATTTTCTATATTTTTCTTTTCTCCCCATGCTTTGGTCTATGAGTATATATAAAAGTAAAATTTGTGATTATTAGAGAGTGTATTTATTATGAACGTATCATGTCATTCTAACCTCACTTTTCTTCTTTGCTAGAATTAGCAAATTAGTAGTATCTGTCACATCAGTCACAGTGCCTACCACAGTGGTATTTAACTTCTAGATGAAAAAAATTCACCCATAGCCTCCTGCTTGGCTAAGCAGAGTTGGACTTCTCTTTGTACAATGATGGCTAATCAGATTAGCTTCTCTGTGATGCAGAGTATGGGACAATGTAGAACAAACTGGTTAGTCAGTTTCAAAAGGAGTTGTTCAGTCACTCAGTCATGTCTGACTCTGCAACCACATGGACCACAGCATGCCAACCTTCCCTGTCCTTCACTATCTCCTGGAATTTGCTCAAACTCATGTCCATTGAGTCGGTGATGCCATCCAACCATCTCATCCTGTGTCACCTGCTTCTCCTTCTGCCTTCAATCTTCCACATCATCAAGGTCTTTTCCAATGAGTTGGTTTTGCATCAGGTGGCCAAAGTACTGAAGCTTCAGCATCACTCAAAAGGAGAGCAAAACAAATTGTGAAACAGAAGCCAGGACTTGAGGGAGGTACCATGTAGGTCATAAAAAGGAGAATGGAAAGAGCATATTTTCTCCAAACCGCCTTGATACTTGGGATTTATTTAGTTTTAGGTACTAGATGTGTAGTTTTGCAAAAACCTAATTTCTTATAGTGACCTAAATGAGTCTGTCTTCATTGCAACCAAAAGACTAAAATATTAGGGAAATATAGCTGAATGTATATCTGAGCTTTAGCAAAGCACTTCTTTAAGACATATAATACCTGATGGACAAGACTGAGAAATTTTCACTAAATGTGAGTGTAAATCAGTGGACTAGAAACTAAATTGCTTCAGCCTGGAGGGAGGTTTTTTGTTCCTATCTTTATTTTTGCTTTTGTTTTTGTTTTCACTGTAAAGTTCTCCCCTTGACCTTGTTCTAGCTAACATTTTTATCACTCTTTTTGTTGAGGACATGCTTATCAAATTTTCTAAGGAAATTTAGTAAGATCCTATAAGTTAGAATACAATGATCAAGTCCAAAAAGGTAATACTAAAATTTTTTTATTTTGAAAATAATACATGCACATTGCCAAATATTGAGAACACTATTCTCTTTTTTACATTCTGTTTTTTATGAAAAATGTAATTAGAACAATAACAATACTACTTTCTAAATACTTTAACACTTCAGAATCATAAGCATTTCCAAACTATTAAATATTATTTTGCAATATTGTTTTAAGAGATCATATTTATTTAACCAATCTCCTCTCAAAAAATGCTGTAATATTGTTTTCTGAACTTTTTTGTTTTGCTTCAAAATCAATTTTTCAAATAATTAAATAATATTCTCTCAATTGCATGACTGTACTATTATTGACACAATTAGAATATGTCATTAAGATTCCCATGAATATTCTTATGGTAGGCATTATTTAAATGTTATAGTTATTTTTTTCCTGATAAACTCCTAGCAATGTATGAGAATCTTGGCTCATTTCTATGTTGCTTCACCATTGCTATTATGATTTTCAAAATTCCTGCCAATTTTATAAGCACAAATTACAGTCTTGCTTTATTTTGGTTTCCTTTGAATACTAGTGAAGCCAAACATTGTTTCATGTATATTGGCTATTTACATTTCTTGTTTTGGAGCATCTATGTTCATGTCTTTTGTTCATTTTTTAACTACAGAGTGTATCTTAACATTTCTTAAGGGCTTTTTATAGATTGTATATGTGTGTGTTAGTTGCTCAGTTGTGTCCGATTCTTTGTGACCCCATGGACTATAGCCCACCAGGCTCCTCTGTTTATGGGATTCTCCAGGCAAGAATGCTGGAGTGGGTTGCCATTTCCTTCTCCAGGGGATCTTCCTGACCCAGGGATCAAACCTGGGTCTCCTGCATTGCTGGCAGATTCTTTACTATCTGAGCCACCAGGGAAACCCTTTTATAGATTATGCGTATTAATCCTTTCTGGAAATACATATCACAAATATTCCTTCCAAGTTTGTCATCTTTCTTTTCCAATGAAGCTTATTTTTTTACAAAAGGACTTTCACTTTTAAGAAGTTAAATCAATAATCATTTAAATTGTTCTTTCATATCCTACTAGAGAGTCTCATATAACTGTTTACCTGTATCTTCTGTCATATAATATTTAATATGAATAGAGTAAAGACCAGCTTTTGGATTCAGAATACCAATTATATCACTTCTGGTTGGGGGAGCTTTGAGGTTGCCAGCATCAGTGTACTTTGGCTGTGAAAAATCTGTTGGGATCTTGGACATCATTAGTAGAAACTTAAGGTCCAGAACTAGGAAACCTATAGTCCTGGTACACTGCCAAAGCTTCAGCGCATATTTGGTTTAAATGTGGTTGAGATTGTTTTATTGGCTAGTATTTTAAGAATTGTTGAGGGATCTGTGTAATCAAAAACATTTCCTCATTCTCGAGATAAGGCAGACAGTTTTCATAGTGAAACAAGGTATACAAGTACAGCTTCAATAATTTGTTTTTGTCTCAAACTGTCTGATACCAGCATTACAGGCATTAACTTCGGTTAAAACTCAGAAAACTTCTATGCTTCTTGTAACCACACTTCAGTTCTGACAAACTTTGCTTGATATTGTGGGGCTTCCTTTTAAAATCAAGGAGACAGGGATAACTACCACTGCCCAGTCTATTCCCCACTCAACACTAAACCTGTCAAGAAAAAAGAAACAAAAGGTGTGAGGATTGGAAAGGGGAAAACAAAATTGCCATTATTCAGAATCGGAATTTAATATGCTTTTAATTTCATGGTCCTCACCTCGGCTATTTCATTAGCTGTGTGTATCACATTTTAAGACTATTGTGTGGACATAAGCCAAAAGAGATTTGTAGGGAAATTATCACGGTGGTGACAAAGAGGGGACTTTGAAAACATGGCATATAAAGAAAAGATTTGAAAATATTTTACATGGGGAAAAGACTCACAGAAGGGAAGGTAAAGAATCTACCTACTATGCGGGAGACCTAGGTTCAATCCCTGGGTTAGGGAGATCCCCTGGAGGAGGGCATGGCAACTCATTCCAGTTTTCTTGCCAGAAGAATCCCTATGGCAGAGGAGCCTGGCAGGCAACAGTCCATGGGGTCAAAAAGAACCGGACATGACTAAGCGACCAAGCTCAGCACAAACTATTTAAAGAAAAAGTGATGATGTATAACAGTGATTATTTTGTCTGACAGGCCCAAGGAAGTATAATCAGGGTCACTAAGAGGCAAGAGGAAGAGAGACTGAAGCTCTGGCAGAACTTTTAAGAGTTTGTAATTCAAAATTGTTAGAGGGATGCCTTACGAGGTAGAAGGAAATTTGTTATTAGAGGTTTTCAACCAAAGGCTGAGTGACCATGTGTTGGGAATGCTGTAGGATTCCCTAAGGCATAGGGATGAAAAAGCTCACATTGCTTGAGCACCCACTGTGTCCATGTACTGAGCCAGGCCCTATCTCATTTAATCATGGCAACGCAATGAGGACATTTTATTGTATTCCCATTTAACAAATGAAACAAGTGTAGAGAATCTAAAGGACTGCCTGGCATCACATAGATGGTAAGTAGGAAAGCCCGAGAACAGACCCAGGCAGTCTGTTTCCAGAGTCTCAATTCTGAACCAGTGTACCACATTGTCTGGAAAGAGTGGTTGGCTTCCATAACTTTCAAGATTTCATCAAATCCTGAGATTGTATAATTGTGCAGAGAGAAAAGTCATGCCTGAAGGGATTTATATTAAAGATTAATTTTGTTGGCAGTGACGTGAGGTGGCTCCTGTTTTAGTACCTAATCTTTAAGTTAGGAATAAAATCAAAGTTGCTGAAAATCTACCCATCACTTCTAAATTAGAAGGCTGTTGGATATTCATATATCTACCAAGGTACAGATAAGTTGGTAGACAATGGCTGGGATCCCAGACAGATGCTCTTGGGCTCTGGCAATAAGACTAAGCCTATAAATATCAAATGTATATAGTATGTCTTACAAAACCAAATATCAGCAGTTTTGAAGCATCGTGGTGTTTTGTGGGTTTTTTTTTTTTTTTCTTCTAAGCAGATCCAGCAATTGATCTTGGGCTACTTTGATAGCATCTAAAACAAAATTGTTTTATTCGGCATTTTTGAGTGTTACATCACTGAGTTAGAGGTTATATCATATTGGTCACAGAATGCTATTTAAAATTTGCAGCTAGGTACATTCTCCAATATCTATATATAATTTCTTAAAATATAGAAGCTAGATCAAACATAACTAGAAGTAACGTGTGTGCAAGAGATAAGTACAGAGATTGGCCATTTGCCATTGTTATTAGGGAGAAAGGCCTGCACACTGAGAGTTTCAACAAATTACAAATGCCAGGAAGAAAATAATATGGCTGTGTTTGAAAAGCTCATGCTATTTACTTGACAGGCTCTGCCAGGGCAAAGTTACAGCTGTGTCCCTGCTTTGCAGATCATTTAAACAGGCTTTTCTCTATGTCACTGACACTTTAGTCACATCCACAGAGCTTTGCGATCAGCAAATAATAATTATTATGTGGGGAAGATAGCCTATGAGCTGCCCCAGTGTCTATACCACAAATAAATCAATAGAAACACGTTAGTTATTAATAAAATGATTTTAATTTATTTTTTCCAGTTTGTTAACACAATCAGACCTGTTAGAAGAAAGGTAGATTATCATTTAACATTATAAACAGTGATATCTCTGTGTATGCGTGCAAAAAAACAAATCAGGATTGTCTTTTTATGTGTTTTTTTCTAATCCTCTCACTTGAAATCTTTTCTGTATTCTATATAGTTGGAGATTTCTCATATTGTCATTTGTTATGTCCCACCATCTTTGTATTCATCTACCTAAAGGAAATGTGGGGTAGTAGGGAGAGTCAGTGGAAAATCCCATGGACAGAGGAGCCTGGTAGGCTGCAGTCCATGGGGTCGCACAGAGTCGGACACGACTGAAGCGACTTAGCAGCAGCAGCAGCAGCAGCAGGGAGAGTCAGATGGTCTGGATTTGAGCATCCTACCTGTGTCAATTGAATTCTCTGAGATTCAGTTTCTTCTTCTACAGTAATACCTACCCAGCTGTTGTGCAGATGAGAGGAAATCATGAACGCAGAGGTATTCTGTAAACTGTGAAACATACCAAGGTCAGGTCCAAAGGTCCATTTCTCCCAGCTTAATCTTTGATGGGGACTTCCCAGGTAGTTTAATGGTAAAGAATCTGCTGCCAATGCAGGAGATGCGGTTTCCACCCCTGGTTTGGGAAGATCCCCTGGAGAAGGAAATGGCAACCCACTCCAATATTCTTGCCTGGGACATCTCACTTGCAGAGAGTCTGGTGGACCACAGTCCATGGGGTCACAGAGTCAGACATGACTTAGCAACTAAACAACAACAAATTTTTGATGGAGACTTAGAAGTTCTACAAACTATCTTTCAAGTGACTAACATTGGAAATAAGCATGGAAGTGAATCATGGTAGACATCAGAGCTTCCCTGGTGGTTCATCTGGTAAAGAATCTGCTTGCAATGCGGGAGACCTGGGTTCAATCCCTGGGTTGGGAAGATCCCCTGGAGAAGGGAATGGCTACCCACTCCAGTATTCTGGCCTGGAAAATTCCATGGACTGTATAGTCCATGGGGGTCACAAAAAGTTGGACATGACTGAGTAAATTTCACTTTCAGACTCCAGGGAAACATATTTCATGTAACTCTTTTCAATTTTTTCTTTTTTAGCTTTCATGGAGAATCATAAGGACTACTGATCATGTTTATTCTAGTGAAAGTTCCTGTGGTTGTTATTATAGCTGTTGTTCTGGTGATGTAAGAAACACTAGAAGTAAATCGTGGGCAGCTAAGAGAAAAGGAAAATGTGTGAAGGTGTGTTTGGGACTTGATCAATATTATTGAATTAATACATATGAAGGTACCCAACATCTCATGTTGTGTTAATATTTAGAAATTTAAGAGAGACATGGCTGGTCAATTGCTTTGAGGCTTTGTTTCTCAGAGCCAATAGGGAACTCCAGCGCTGCAGGGGTTATGTGGGACAGCAAAACCCAGATTGAATTTCTCATGCATTCTACTGCCTGAAGCCTTCCCGAAAGTCACATAAGGCACTGATGGCCGGGCTGGAGTCGGGGGAGGGGAGTCCTGTGGAAAAACAATCTTTTGACTTTTTCCAGAATGTGACTAGAATCTCAAATGGCTTTGTTTATAACAAGTTAGTTGGGTTTTTCTTTTCTTCCATTTGTCCTTAGATAAAAGAAACACAGATCCTTTAAAAGCTTTGGGGAGGGACAAACTTTTTTACTTAACAGTCTGTCCCTGAGGTGGAAGGCTGGTTCAGATCTGAATGGTACAGTGCTGTTTTGTGCTTTCATGGATGTCTGTCAGAATTTTTCAAGCCGAAAACTCCAAGGCAAGAGACATCATTCCTGAATGGCAGACAGTGAACCCCACAAAAGGCCAGGGAGAGAGCCTGGGGGTGATGTATAGGGATGGAGAGGACCAGGAGGAGGCTGCAGGAAGAATGGCTCCTTTCCTAGTCACGAGTGAATTGTTCACTGTATTACTTTTCTATGGTGACTCAAATCCTTCTTAAACTCAATAAAAAGAAGCCCAGTGCTTTTTAGGGAAAGGAAATTCTTCAGATTCTAACTACACAGACCTGTATGAGCAACGCATTAGTGATATTTGGTTTGTGTGGTTTTGTGTGTATTATACAGGTTTGGATTACAATAATTCCTCCCACTTGTATAAGGTTTTACAGTTTTTAAAGCATTTTATGCTTAATCCTCACAATAAACACAGATAGAAGAGTACAGATGGATCTTGACTCACAATAGCTTCACTTTAGACCCCTGCTGTTACGACCTTTATTATCATAAATATGACTCTCCCAGTGTTGGTCAAATCTCACCATGCAACTTCCCAGGACTCTCATCATAAGTGATAGGAAAATTGAAGCTACTTTTTATGTGAACTGGTGCCAGAAGTATATAGAACAACTTTTGATTTGATGGGTGCAGGTGTACTTGAAGCAAATCCATATGCATCTGAATTAGGCAATGCTATTGCAAAAGCATCATCCATTTATGTTGAAAAAGAGCTACCCCAAGATGTCAAAGGGAGTTTTTACTGCAAGTAAAAGTTGATTGGATCACTTTCAGAAAATGGTCGGCAAAACATTTACTATTTAAAGAAGAAGCCACAAGAACCAATAGAATAGCATCTGATACCAATAATGTGCCCACAAAGTCTGCTAAAGATAAAGGCTACTCTATGTTCTGGGTGTTTAATGATGATAAGATCAGACACAGAGATAGAATGAGGATTGCAGGAGGAGGAGAAAATGAAGAGAACACAGCAATGAGGAAAACTTGAACATCCAAAGAATTTCTTCCCCACTGAATCTACTATGATAGTTTTTAGACAGATGGCCCTAATTTTGATCACAGTTTGAATATCTTTAAGCACTGAAGCATTTACTTGCTTCAGAGAGACTTATCAGAAAAATAACATTTCTTTGGACTGGTATTTTAAGAAGACTCAGCCAGTTGATTAAAAAGAATTTTCCCAAAGGATCTAAACTTTGACTTTTTCTTTACAAACCTAGAAAATCTTTGTAAAATCATGTAGTTGTCTTTCCACAATTCATTTTGGTATTTTAGAGCATAAATTGGGTCTTCAGGGACACCATTTTAATTTATAACTTCAAAGATATTAAAGGTTTAACTTCTGGAAGTTCAGTTTGTGGCAAATATCCAGGAATAAATCAGATCATAAATGCCTATTATAGGAGTCCTAGTTTATAAATGAGGAACAGACCACAAAGCAGCAAATGACTTGCTGACTTCCCCTAAAAAAGGCCAATGAGGTCACATAAAACACTGATGAGGTCACTAGATTAAAGTTTAATAATGCTTCCCTTTCTCTTCCTTACCTAAAGAACATATGTTTTTCACAGGTTGTCAAACAAAAATTCATGTAACATCTGAGGGACTACAATCTTAATATTATGGTAACATCAAATAAATTAGTTGATGGACCTATATGTATTTATTATTAAGTACTATCAATGGTTAAATTCAATGAAAATTTATTGGATAAAGACAATTAGTGCCACCATGCTTTGGAAATATACACCTATATCATTGAAATAGGCAGAGAACTAGGTTAATTATTATTTCAATGGAAGACAAGTCCCTCCCTCAGGCTTAATCAAGCTATCTACCTGAATTCATCTTTTTTTTTCTTTTTCAGAAACTCATTATCTTCATTGTTCCTCACTTCCCCCTACCTTCAACCTTTTTTCTCTGCCAGTTTTCTTATAAGCTAAGCAGTTTGAACAGGCTCAAGTATCTCCCATCTTAACACATACACACACACACATATACACATACACATGCATACATATACACACACCCTACCTCATTCAACCAGCTATATTGTCTTTTTCTCCTCTTCTTTAAAATCACACTTCCTAGTAGTTCTCTTCACTCACTCTCTTCATATTCTCATGTCTCCCACAAACACTCAACTTTTGATAACCTAGCTTCAGCCTCACCATGCTTTTAGAGTTGCTTTCTCACTGAGACTCTAATGAACTCTATTTGCTAAATCTGATGGCTACTTATCTGTACTTTTGTTGTCTTCTCAGCAGCATTTAATACTCCCGTTCACTCCTTGAATTTTCTTTTTCCATGAGTTTCCATGTCTGCTAACTCTGGGTCCTTCTCCTCTCTCCCTGGTCATTTCTTCATCAGTCTCCTGTCTCTTCTGCCAGTGCCTAAAATGTTACTATTTCTTAGGTTTTCTTCATAAGTCCCTTTCTCTTCTCACTGGACGATTTCATCTACTACTATGTTTTCGGCCTCTCTTGCAAGGAAAACACAAACTTAAGCTTTTACTCCCAATTTCTTCTTCTGAAAGTCTAACATGGGTCTTCACTTTGTAGTCTTCCAGAAATTTATCTTGTTTTGGACTTCCCTCCTTCAGATAGAGCATAGAACAAACTAGGGCTTAGATGCATGAAGATTATTTGAGAAGCAGGAATGAGGGAGCAAGAATAGTAAGAGAAGGAGGAAAAGTCCTTAAAGGATACATTGTTGAGCTGTAATCATTGTGGTCACAGGCTGGCCATCACTGTCACTGAGACTCGGACTTGTCTCCCTGAAGGAGGGAGGCTGGGGCATTGTCTACCAGCTCCTAGCACACATTGGTTGAAGACTGCTGGAGGAAATGGTAACTTGAGGCACTTCCAGGCCATACCTTTGCCAGATTGAATGAACTTCCCCAGCTCTGGAGCAAGCTCTGTGGCAGAAAAGCATAGATAGAAAGCTATCAGGGTGCAGGGAGCCATGCCCCGCAGCTGCATGGAAATCAAGTGAGTCAATGGGATAGAAAGGAAAGTTGCTCATCATGTCCAACTCTTTGAGACCCCATCATGTCCAACTCTTTGAGACCCCATGGACTATTCAGTCCATGGAATTCTCCAGGCCAGAATACTGGAGGGGGTAGCCTTTCCCTTCTCCAAGGGATCTTCCTAACCCAGGAATTGAATCCAGGTCTCCTGCATTGCAGGTGGCTTCTTTACCAGCTGAACCACAAGGGAAGTCCAAGAATACTGGAGTGTGTAGCCTATCTCTTCTCCAGAGGATCTTCCTGACTCAGGAATCAAACCAGGATCTCCTGCATTGCAGGTGGAATTTTTACCAACTAAGCTGTGAGGGAAGCCCCAAGGGGGTAGAAAGCACATCACAAAAGTCTTGCTTCACAACATTCTAAAACTGAATTTACCTGCCCAGTGGTGGCCCTCTTTGTGTCTCCTTTTCTTAGGGACTGGCTCCATCATCTTCTCAGCAGCTCAAACCAGTCACCTGAGCAGCATCTTTGACTTTCTTTTTCATAATGTCTTTTTTCAAATCCATCTGACTGTGTTCATTGACACTGCTGCAGCTTGGCTATTTATGAACTCTCATTTGGCTTTCTGCAACAACCTCCTAATTGACATTCTTGGCCTATTTACATCTGTTACTTTCACTGCAACCAGAATAATCCCTTAAAACATTCATTGGATTATGTCACTCGCATGGTTAAAACTCTTTAGTGGTTCTTCACTCTTAGAATAAAGACCCAAGTTCTAAATATTGCCTCAGGGCCCTGCATGATCTGACTCCAGCTCATACCCCCCTTCATCTTTTGACATTCCCCTTTGTCTATGATCCAGCCTTGCTGACCTTTTCTCAGTTTGGCGAGTGCACTATGTTTTCCTCTATGTCTAGGCTTTCAAACATGCTGTGTCTTACTTCATGTGGGCTGCTATAACAAAACCCCACAGACTGCTGGTTTATAAACAGCAGAAATATATTGCTCACAGTTTTGGAGACTGAAGGTCCAAGGTAATTGTACCAGCATGGTCAGGTTAGGGTCCCAGACTTCTCCTTGTATCCTCACAAGGTAGAAGAAGGTAGGGAGCTCTGTGGGGTCTCTCATAAGATCACTAATCCTGTTCATGAGGGCTCCATCCTCAAGACCTAAATCCCCTCCTAAAGGCCCCACCTACTAATATTATCACCTTTGCTGGGTTAAGATTTCAAGACATGAATTGGAGGAAAGGGGGTAGGTGCAAACGTCCAGACCATAGAATGCTATCTTCATCATAGACCACTTTCTCTAATTGCCCTTTCCCTCATCAACTCTTACTCATGACTTGGTTTCACATTAGTTGTCATCTCTTGATAATCCTCCACATCTGAACTTGTTTCCCCTCCAGTCTATTCCTATGTCATCTTATGCTTTTACTACCAGAGTGCTTATATGGTATCATAACCGCCTGTTTACTTGTCTGTGTCCCCCTGTAGGGGGGCCTCCCTGGTGGCTCAGATGGTAAAGAATCTGTCTGCAGTGTGGGAGACCCAGGTTCAATCCCTGGGTCAGGAAGATGCCCTGGAGAAGGGAATGACTACCCACTCCAGTATTCTTGCCTGGAAAGTTCCACAGACAGAAGAGCCTGGAAGACTCTGTAAAGGAAAGATCTATTTACACCTTTTTCACCATTTTAGAGACCCATTGCTTTCCATGGTATCCTTGATATATTTGATTCTCAGTAAATACTGTTAAATAATTGAATCAACACCTAACGTGTTAATAGATCCTTAATCCTAACTGTGTAGTAGACTCCTACAATACTTGGGAAAATTAAGAATTCAACTGGTTCTTAAAGGATTGTAAAGACTTTTTTAGGTTGGTGATAGGGAAAGATTTTCCAGGCTATCAACCTCAATAAAAGAGGAAAACATGGCAATCTCAAGTCATCAAAAATTCCACCACTATTTGGACATGGTAGAGGGTTGAAATTTGTGACAAACAAACTGTGGCAAGCTATAGGTGTGTCCATTGAGAGTTTAGGGCCATATTTATGGTCAAAGAATTCAAAAGAACAAGAAATTTAGCTAAAGTCCAAGTAGCAAGTTCTTTAGCTTGAGGATGGGGACAGGTTCTTGGCAGATGTTCATTGGTTGAGGGATAACTTTCAGTTTTCTGTAAATCATGCATTTACAGGAAACCAGTCCCTCAATCCTTAGGTATCATTTTCCTGAGGGCCCGTGTGTGAGATTCTCCATTTCTGTTTTAGATTTAATTTCTTTCATGAGGCAGCAGGAACAGACTATGTAAAGGCCCTGAGGCAGAAGCAGACTGGCTTGTTCAGGAAACAGGGTGCAGTTTGGGTGGCTAGAGCACAGTGGTTCTTGGTAGGGCACGGCAGCGGTGAGGCTGGCCTTACACATTGTGTCCAGATCACAAAGGGCCTTGAATGATTTGGATTTGAATGAGTAGACAAAGGCAGAACCATTAAGGAGATTTTAGTAGGAGAGCAACATAGTCATTTGGGTTTTAGAAAATTAATTCAAGGCAACAGGGTAATTTTAGGTGGGAGAAAAATAGAAGTAAGGAGTTCAGTTAGGTCACAATGACTGTGGACAACAAGGTCTGAAAAAAAATAACAGTTGAGATAAGGAAAAGAACTGGATTTGAGAGACCTTTGAGAGGGAGACACAGTTCAGTGACCAATTGGATGTAAAGAGTGAAGAAAAGCAGTGTACACTGACTATGAAATTGAATGCTTGGGAAGATGGTGATATCACTAGCTGAGCTGGTGAATTAAATTCAGTTTTAGATAAAATGAATTTAAAGTGCCTAGGGGACATCTAATAGATATTCAAAAGGAAACTGAAAATTTCAGTCTGGAGATCATGATTAGAAGTTGGGGAGGCTGAATAATGGTCCCCAATGATATCTAGATGCTACTCCTTGGAATCTGTGAATGTTACTCTATATGGCAAAAGTGGCTTTGCAGATGTGATAAAATTAGGAATATTCAGATAGGGAGAGTATTTTGGAGTATCCAGGTGAACCTTATATGTAATCACAAGTGTTCTTATATGAAGGAAACTGAGGAAGACTTGACTACAGAAGGAACAGGAGATGTAATGATGGAAGCAAGACGCTGGAGGAAGGGTCATAATCCAAGGAATGCAGGAAGCCCCTGGAAGCTGGAAGAAGCAAGGAAAGATTTCTTCCCTACAGCCTCCAAGGGAAATTAGCCTTGGTGACGTACCATACTGTGTGGCACGTGGGATCTTAGTCCCCCAACAAGGGATTAAACCCATGTCCCCTGCAGTGGAAGCATGGAGGACCACCAGGGAAGTCCCAATGACATCTTGATTTTATCCCAGTGAACCTTATTTCAAATTTCTGGGTTCCAGAACTGTAAGAAAATAAACATGTGTTGTTTTACACCAAATACCCTTGCCTGGAAAATCCCATGGACGGAGGAGCCTGGTAGGCTGCAGTCCATGGGGTTGCTAAAAGTCAGACACAACTGAGCGACTTCACTTTCACTTTTCACTTTCATGCATTGGAGAAGGAAATGGCAATCCACTCCAGTGTTCTTGCCTGGAGAATCCCAGGGACGGGGGAGCCTGGTGGGCTGCCGTCTATGGGGTCGACTGAAGCGACTTAGCAGCAGCAGCAGCAGTGGTAAAGTTGTTTCAGCAGTCATAGGAAAGTAATAAAGAGGTATAATTCAGGGAATGATTGGTAAGTAGCACTAAGTAGTAAGAATGAATACAATTATCTAGGGGAGAAGAGAATATGTAGAATAAGGGGAGAGGCGGACCTAGGAAGGAACCCTTCAGATCAACTCTCACCATTCAGGCAGAGGCAGATGGACTTCCATTTCTGGCAATATGATGGACTAGATATTCAGAATAATCTTCTCATTGAAGCAACTAAAAATGGTTGACAAAGTATTTTTTAATCTTTTGAAATGCATTCTATGCTTGCAGCAAAGTAAACACACACACACACACACACACACACACACTTGGAGGCCAAGAATGGAATGTAAGTAGGAATCTAGGAAATAAGCAAGACCTAGAGAGTCTTTTGCTTGAGGGCATTTGCCAAATGAGTGAATATATTGGTTAAGGTGTACACAAAGTGAGAAATCTATGTCTAGACTCAGCCACCACTGCTTAAAGCTGGGGCCTCAAAAGACTACCCCTTTTGTGTCAGGATGAACTACAAATGAATCTACTGCCTTTCCTCCGCCCCCCAAAAGTGGCAAGGAAAATTGCCTGTCTTGAAGATTGACTCTAAATGGACGGAGAGGAAAAAGAAATCCCTGAAGATGTGAAGCATAGTCAACACTTACACAGGCTTGCAGCTTAAATTCATGCTATACCTGGGAGTCAAAAAGGAAAAAAGAAAACAACCTCAAGCCAGGAATTAAGTTAAAAGTAAACCTCAACATGTAGTTCCAAGACATCTCTCAGAAACAAATACAAATCTGTTCTGGGGGTACCCATCTTCAAAACAGGCCTTAAAGAATTCCCATCAGTAAGTGCTAAAGAAATATAAGCTAATGGTTTAAATCACAAAATACAAAAGGAAAGAATACACCATGAACAAGGGCCAGCAGAAATAACAGTAGAATCAGACTGGAAAGCATTAGCTATGAAATTACCAGGCACAGCATATAAAATCAGTATGTTATATGTATTTAAAGAAATAAGGGAAGGGGTTAAAAAAAACACATCAAACATGAGCCAGCAGACTTGAAGAAGACTCAAAAAAACTACTAGAAATTTAAAATATAATATTTGAAGTTAAAAACACAATGTATGGATTTAATGGCAGAAAGCTGGAGAATGTATTAAGAAAGATCCAAAAATTCATAATGTAGCCCAAGGAGATGGAAACATAAAACAGTAGTCATATGTCATGGAGATATTGTTAAACAGTATGGCAATTACCTAATCAGAATTCCAGGCAGACAGTGAAGGAACCGGTAATGAAAGCAATAATTGAAATAAGGACTGAGAATTTCCAAGAAATGACAAATCACGATTCAAAAACCTCAACAATCGCAAGAAGGATAAATAAGAGGAAATTTACACTTAAACACATTCCAGGAGAAATGCAGAGTACTATAAACAAAGAAAAAATGTAAAAGCAGCCAAAGAAAGTAAAGACAGATTACTTTCAACAGGATAACAATTAAACCTGACAACCACAGAAGCCAATGTACCAAAAGAAAATTATTGTCAAACTAAATTTATATATTATCTTTAAAGAAAAATGTAAGAAATATCTTAAAATAAGCAAACAAAAACTGAGAGGTTGCAACTATTTAAACCCTCAGAAGGAAATTCTAAAGGCTGTTTTCACATTCTTCCTGAAGAAAGTGAACACCAGTGGAAGGTCAGAAATGAATGAAGGAATGAGGAGTAAGGAAAGTGCTAAATATGTGTTTAAGTGTAAATAAATATGGGCTAAGAACAACAACAACAACAATAATCTCTTAAAAGATTTTCTTAAAGTAGCTAGAAATAAAATACACAGCCATGAATAGCAGGTAAACTGGGAGAAGAATGATCAGACTTCAAGTATTCTGTGCTTTTTATTGTTTGGGAGAATGGTAAAGAAATTAAATTTCCAAGTTAAAATTTCTAGAATAACCACAAAAAGGGTATATAACTTTTTAATTATAAAGGAAAAAAATGGGAAAGAGAAAAAATTCAATATAAAAACATGAAAACAGAAAAAAAGAAATATTGAAGATTCAAGACACATTAGAAAGCAGAAAATAAGATGGTAGAAATAAATTTAAGTATTTCAGGTGTTAAGCAAAAATAAACTGAGTACCCAACATTTTAGGCGAGAATTTACAGGTGGGGTGTGTGTACGTGTGTATGCGTGCATGTGTGCTGAGTCGCTTCAGCTGTGTCCCTGTGGACTTTGTGACCATGTGGACTATAGCCCACCAGACTCCTCCGTCCATGGGATTCTCCAGGCAAGAGTACTGGAGTGGGGTGCCATTGCCTTCTCCAGGGGATCTTTCTGACACAGGGTTTGAACCCGAGTCTCTTGCAGCTCTTGCATTGCAGGCAGATTCTTTACTGCTGAGCCGCTGGGAGGCTTACAGTGTGTGTGTATACATATACATGTATATATTCTATTTTAAAGAGTTCGGCTATATTCCATTTAAGTCATGTTTAAAACATAAGGATTTAGAAAAATTGAGAATGAGTGTGAAAAAAAAAAAAAAAAACTATACCATGCAGACAATAACCACAAGAAAGTTGGTGTTGCTATATTAGTATCAGACGAAACAGTTCTTAAGACAGAAAATTTTAAGGACAAACATTTCAAAAGGATAAAAGGTTCAATTCTCCAGGAAGATGTCAGAGTTCGCTAAACTTGTAAGTATTTAGAATGAAGCTGACAAAATCAGTAAAGAGAAGATTAGAAAAACACAATTAATAAACCATCCCTAATTGAGTAAACATTGATAATATCATGTGTAACAACTACAGGATTCACATTCTTTGCAACCAACATGGAGCATTTTTGAATTTCAAAAGACTGAAATCATACAGACCACAGTTTATGACCATAATACAATTACTTTAGAAATCAATAACAAAAGGATAACTAGAAAAAACCCATATGTGGAAAATTAAGATGTCCTATTCTAAATAACCTGTGGGCCAAAAAGGAAATTATGATAGAAATTAGAAAATACTTAGTTAGACTGTATGGCAAAAAATACTATAATCAAGATGTACTCAATGTAGATAAAGTAAGAGCTAGTGAAAAATTATATCCTTAAATGCTTTTATTAGTAAACATGAGAAGGCAATGGCACCCCACTGCAGTACTCTTGCCTGGAAAATCCCATGGATGGAGGAGCCTAGTGGGCTTCTGTCTATGGGGTCACACAGAGTCGGACACGACTGAGCGACTTCACTTTCACTTTTCACTTTCATGCATTGGAGAAGGAAATTGCAACCCACTCCAGTGTTCTTGCATGGAGAATCCCAGGGATGGGGAAGCCTGGTGGGCTGCCTTCTATGGGGTCGCACAGATTTGGACATGACTGAAGCGCTTAGCAGCAGCAGCAGTAAACATGAAAGGCTAACAATGAGCTAAGAAGTTAGAAAAACAATAATGAAATAATAAATAAAAATGTGAAAATAAAAATAACAGCAGAAATCAATGAAATAGAAAAAAATATAAAAGAAGGTTAACAAGTCCCCAGATTCTTTCTTTGAAATGCCTCTTACAGATAAATATTAGAACAAAAGAGATAATTACAGTCAATGCAGACAAATAATTAATAAGGAGGATTACTAATTTTAAAGCTATGAACCAGAAAATTTAGAGAAATGGATAAATTCTTAGAAAAATATAACCTACTAAAACTTCTTCGAGAACAAATAGAAAATGATAGTCAAAAAAATTTAAAGAAAATAAATCAGTTGTTTAAAATTGTCCCATATGGAGAATGGAGGGAAGGGGTAGTTAAGGAATTTGAGATGGACATGTACATACTACTATATTTAAAATGGATAATCAACTAGGACCTACTGTATAGCACATGGAACTCTGTTCATTGTTTTGTGGCAGCCTGGATGGGAAGGGGAGTTTGGGGAAGAATGGATACATGTATATGTATGGCTGAGTCCCTTGGCTGTTCATCTGAAACTTTCACAACCTGATGGGAAGCGCTGACTCATAAGAAAAGACCCTGATGCTGGGAAAGATTGAAGGTAGGAGGAGAAGGGGACGACAGAAGATGAGATGGTTGGATGGCATCACCGTTTCGATAGACATGAGTTTGAGAAAGCTCTGGGAGTTGGTGATGGACAGGAAAGCCTGGTGTGCTACAGTCCATGGGACTGCAAAGAGTCAGATATGACTGAGTGACTGAACTGAAATGATCACAACATTGTTTGTTAATCAGCTATATCCCAATACAAAATAAAAAAGGTTTTTTAAAAAAGGAAAAAGAATTGTCCCATAAAATAAAAATCAATACCAGATAAATTTTTTGCTGTTGTTTTCCTTAAACAATTTTTTGGTAATAATTTTCAATCATACAAAACAAAGTAGAGAGAATCATAAAACAAGCTCCTCTATATCCACCACTCAGCTTCAATGATTGTCTTCCTTTACTTTTCATCAAACTCTTCCCTCTCCACTTAAAAACTTTTTTTATTTTGAAATAACTGTAGCCTTACTAAATGTTCCAAAAACAGTACCAAAAGTTCTGATATGCTTTAACTCAGCTTCTCTTGTTGTTAACATTTTATATAACCTCAAGACAACTAATCAAAGCTGAGTCAACTTTGATGTGTATGTGTGTGTGTGTCCAGTTGCTTGGTCAACTTTGGTACAGTAGTATTAACTAATCTTCAGACTATAATTGAATATCACAAGTTTTCCCATTAATGTCCTTTTTTTTTTTTAATCCAGGATAAAATCAGGAGTCTCCTCCTCCTCTTCCTCTACAATAGTTCCTCAAGGTCAAGTTTCACAGCTGAGGTCTAACAAATACTCAGGAGACAAGTAATTCCAATCTTTCACAACCTATTCCAAAGACAAAAAAGAGAAAACACTCCTTAGCTTGCTTTATGAAGTTAGAATAACTGATAATGAGATCAGTCTCACTTATGAACAGTGATGCAAAAAATCCAGACAAAATAATAGAAAATCATATCATAAAGTGTATGGAAAGTTAATAAATCATGACCAGGATGAATTTACTCTAGGAATGCACAGTTGGATTACCATTAGATAATCAGTTAATGAAATAAATTAATATGTTAAAAGCAAAAAAATCATATCACCTCAATAGATGTAAAAATGATAGAATTCCACATATATTCTTGCTAATTTTTTTCAAATTGAGATATTATTGACATACATTATGTTTCAGGTATATAGCATAATGATTTGATATTTGTCTATATTACAAAATGATCATTAAATAAGTCTAGTTAACCTCCATCACTATACACAGTTACACACTTTATTTTTCTTATGTTGAAAACTTTACTCTCTTAGCAACTGTCAGATATGCTATATAGTATTAACAACTGTAGTCACCATTCTGTACATTATATCCCCATGACCTATTTATTTTCTAACTGGAAGTTAGTACTTTTTGACACCTTTCACCCATCTCTTTGGGTGCTGAGTAATCTCCCCATCTCATTGTTTTCCATGGTTAGTCGAAACTTCAAGCTGCCTTCCCCTTCATTTGGCTAAAAATAATTCCCTTTCTACCACCCCTTTATCCAACAGCAAATGCATTTTTCTACTACTTCACACACATACATGCACCCCTCAACTTCCTGATAAATCCCCAACTTGTGACACCATCAAATTATCTTCTCTCCTTCTTTCCTCTGTTTCACTGGAAGTAGTGTTCTTCATTCTTTCCAAGATTAAATACTCCAGTGTGTTCTGGCCTCAATCTAGAGTCCCTCTCAAAATAGGCTGCTGCATCCTATCCTGAATTGGAGGTGCCCAGCAAGGAACGTTTACAAAATCAATGTGACCAGGTCTCCCGGGGTTGACTGTTACACAATCTGAGCAGTTATATGTAGTGACCCTCTTCAAATTGTCTCCTTCCCTTTATAGTTACCCTTTCTGGAAAAAAGCTGTAGGCTACCCTTGCTGTTTCTTCTTCCTTGTCTTCTCCTCTAGCTTCAGCCCCCACTACCTCTCTATAATATGTGTTACTTAGGCCAACAGTTTCTTACGACCAAATCTAATGAATATTTTTCTATCTTTATCTTACCCAGCGGTTATTTGAAGTTACAGACCATCCTTTTCTTGAACTTTCTTTAACATCCATCCTCTTCTGATTTTCCTTCTTCTTATCTTGCTGGCTAGCTCTCAGATTCCTTTAAGATCATTCACTGTCTGGGCCTTCCTTAGAGGTCAGTGTTCTCTGACGTTACATCCTAGACTCTGTCCTCCTCTCCTTTTTTCAGATTGCTTGGGTGACATAGTTGAAATACTCAGCCTTATCTATAGTAGGATCACATTTTGAGACTTGGAGTTTGGGGGATGGAGATGAAGAGGGAAGGTTCTGAAGTCAAGTGTGGGGCATATAATTTAGCCTTGCTGCTGTTGCTTTTGTCCGACTCTGTGTGACCCCATAGACGGCAGCCCACCAGGCTCCCCCGTCCCTGGAATTCTCAAGGCAAGAACACTGGAGTGGGTTGCCATTTCCTTCTCCAATGCATGAAAGTGAAAAGTGAAAGTGAAGTCACTCAGTTGTGTCCTACTCTTAGCGACCCAATAGACTGTAGCCCACCAGGCTCCTCCATCCATGGGATTTTCCAGGCAAGAGTACTGGAGTAGGGTGCCATTGCCTTCTCCGAATTTAGCCTTAGAGATCCTTTTAATAGTTTATGAACACACTAGAGCACCATCTGTCATAAGCTAGCATAGTTTTTCCTTCGGTGTTGGAAGAGATTATTGAATTTCAGCTGAGCACCAGGTTATCTGTATTTGACTTGGGTTTAGGACCATAAATATAAAACAAAAAGTAGGCACAATATCTTTAAATACAAGACCAACTCTCAGCCTAGGGGAATGTTTAGACTGGGGAAATGGAAACTTGCTAAAAGTATTACATCTTTTCTCATGTTCATTTGGGGATATAGGTTGTATGAGAGGAATGGTGAGAGGAATGAGAGGGAAATTATTGTATCATTATAACTATGGATTTTCTCTATCCCTTTTGTTCTTTCTTGTTTTAACCAAAAGTGTGTAGTTGGATTTGGGCTTTCCTGGTGGCTCAGTGGTGAAGAATCTGACTGCCAGTGCAGGAGATGCAAGTTTGATCCCTGGGTTCAGAAGATCCCCTGGAGAAAGAAATGGCAACCAACGCCAGTGTTCTTGCCTGGGAAAATCCCGTGGACAGAGGAACCTGGTGGGCTACAGTCCATGGGATCACAAAGATTTGGACATGAACGACTAAACAACAATAGTTGGATTTGCATAAGTGAAATGTGCTTGTGCATTCTACTACCTGTTTGCAAATAACTCTTCTGTATCTCCAATTTGGTCTTCTGAGACCAGGTTCACATGCTGAAGATCCCCTTATAGGTGGATTCTCCCTTCATATTAACACTCTAGACAGAGAAGGCAATGGCACCCCACTCCAGTACTCTTGCATGGAAAATCCCATGGGCAGAGGAGCCTGGTAGGCTGCAGACCATGGGGTCTCTAAGAGTCAGACACAACTGAGCGACTTCACGTTCACTTTTCACTTTCATCCATTGAAGAAGGAAATGGCAACCCGCTCCAGTGTCCTTGCCTGGAGAATCCCAGGGATGAGGGAGCCTGGTGGGCTGCCATCTATGGGGTCATTCAGAGTCAGACACGACTGAAGCAACTTAGCAGCAGCAGACAGAACTCAACGTTTCTCCCCCATCCTTACACAACTGCCCCCCATCTACTTCCCTTCTCTAGTCCCACCTGGAAGAATCAGTCACCCAAGCCAAATGCCTAAGAATTATCCCTAGATCTTTTCTTTTCCTTAGCATCCACATTTCATTAACAGCCAAGGCATATTCACTCTATTCTTGTAAAGTCACTCAAATCTTTGCTCTAGCTCTCCATCCCACTGCTATTGCCTTAGTTTATGTTTGCCATCTTCTGTCTTTTCTTAGAATTATTGCACTAGCTTTTAACTGTTTTGTTGTTTTCCAAGCTTCTGTCTTATCCTCTCTTCCTTCTAGTATTAAGAAAAAGTAAACAATGCTTGAAAATAAGGCCAAGGCAGTACGAGTAGATCCTTTCAATGTGTTGTAATATTTAAGGAAATGGCAACTCACTCCAGTATTCGTGGCTAGGAAATCCCATGGACAGAGGAGTCTAGTGCGCTTATAGTCCGTGGGGTCACAAAAGAGTTGGATACAACTTAGTGACTCACCACCACCAACAACCCAACAATTATTTCATTAGGGAACATACCACCATTGAAGTTTTTTTTAATGAAGATATGATGACTAGAATTTATAAGATAAGGGTTCACATTCTATGCAGTTACATGTTGATTTGTGGATTTTTGCCTGGTAGAGATACAAACAGTTTTGTCCCTAGAAAAGTTAATCCCAAGATTTTATTACTGTAACACTAAATAAATCTGTGTCTAACTTAAAAGAATAAGAAACTCATCTCATTTTGATTCCTCTCCTGATGGCCTATGTAAATCCCTTTTCTTCAAGTGTCTTGGAACCAGCTTACCTAAATTACTGGTTCTCTCATTATTTAATGAGTTAAATAAAACTGTCAACCAGTGTCCATTCTATATTAACAAGAGGCTCATTTTTTAACCATTTTGAAAATTACACTTTGACAGCATGCTGCTACTAATAAATTATTTCCAAATTGCTTATCTGATCATGTTATTTCTCTGTTTATTTCCCTTAATGGCTCCGTGTAACCTTAATAGCTGATGTTGCTCCCTAGCTTGATACTTTCATGCCCTTCATGGCTTTGGTTCTGTCTATTTTCCTAGCCAAATCTCTTGCCATCCCCTCACAAACCCTTTATGTTCTAACCATGTGACACTAAACAAGCAACACTTTCTTCTGTTTGTACATGTCACTTTCTCATCTAGAACTCCTCCCCATCTCACTTCCACTACCCTTTCCCCCTTTCCTTCCTTTCTAAGTTATTTCTGTTCAAAACTCAGCCCAGCTATCACCTCCTGTCAAAGTCCCACCCGCCCTTCCTCCCAACCCACGAACCTGTGCTGGGTTACGGGTTCCTCTTCTGTGTTCTCCCTTTGCTTATGGCCACTGCAACATTCGCCACACTCTCTGTAATTCTTTATTTACTTCCCCATTTGTGAGACTAAAACTAGATTGTAAGCTCTTGAGTTAGGAACTGAATTAAACATCAATTAAGTAGTTATGTTTTGACTGTACTGTGAAGAAGATGACGTATTTGCCTCATTTAGCTCAGCAAAGAATATATTTTTCTAGTACAATTGTGTCAAATTTAGTGACTGTCAACAGTGTCTTATTTATTATTATTATTTTAAAATATTGATTTATTTGGCTGTGCTAGGTCTTAGTTGCAGCTCACGAGATCTTCAGTCTTTTAGTTGTAGCATGCAAACTCTTAGTTGCGGCATACGGGATCTAGTTCCCTGACCAGGGATTGAACCCTGGCCCCCCTGCATTGGGAGCATGGAGTCAGCCACTGGACCACCAGGGAAGCACCAACAATCTTTTAAAACATAAGCAAAGTTATATGTAGCCTCCTTCCGATGGCCCCTACTCCTAAATTTATCTGTTGTTATATACAGCATTTTTCTTGATTTCTTCTTAATGTTATAGTCCATGAAAGAAAATAAAATTTTATTGTAGATTTGTCTAATAGAGTTTGTTCCACACTTCTTGATCATATAGTCATTAAGTTACTCAGATTTTTATTCATACTTCAATTTTTGCCTACAAAGTACACAGCATTTATAGGCATGAAAGTGTTCCCATTTTCCCCCAGCCCAAGAAATTTAGAGGAAATTCTCTCTCGCTGGTTTTGAGGCCAAAGCTCACATTGGTACACTAGGTGTTCCTAGTCCTTGGATGGTAGGGAGGCCGCAGCCATCCCCAGTGTATCACGTGGTCCCTTGACTGGTCTTTCCTCTCAACCATTTCCGACTGCGGCTCATCCACCCAAGTGACATTTCATTGTGTGATTTCCTATTGAAAAATATTCTTCTTGTGCTTTTCTAAATGCTGTTCTGTATGGAGCAAGTTGGTTTCCATTGGCAGAGAACACTGTGAGAAAAATTTCCTGATGAAAAGAATCCTAGACTTAGATGCTGAGTATCAGCAGCATAAGGAAACGCATACCTGCATGAGGATTAGAACCTTATAAGTGTGATTGACCTCAGGCTCCAACCAAAACAAAGACATCAGTGTAAATCCTCTGACACTTTCACTCACTCTGAACCACTGCCCAGATGTCACGGTTCTTGGTAAAGTGTGTTCAGTTTATGTCCTTGGAGCCTCTAAATCTATCAAAGAGCATTTTGCATTTTCATTCTGGGTTAGAAAAGGATCATTGGGAAAGCTGAAATAGTTTCTTGATGGTCTCATATTCGATTTCTCATTTCTTTAGGTAAACAAGCACCTTCTCCTACTAGTGGGTGCTTCTCAGAAGATTTTAAAAACCAAAGTCTCAGGTGATATGAATCCTACTGCCTACTTGCAGTGGGATTGGTTAGATTAGTGATTTTTAAACTAAGTTCTAAGTGTCCTTATGGGTCCCTTGCAGCCCAGCTTCAGTATACACAGCTCTATTTTTATCAATTTAATATAAATTGGACTCTGACACATATTTCATTTGGAAAAAAAGGGTTCCACTGCTTAAAGATATGTTTAAAAAAAGAAAACAGAACTAGAATCCTTTTTTTTTTTTGATTCAGTAGTGGGCTTATACTGCATGCAAATAAGTAGGCTTAAGATACTGATATTGCTGTTAGTACAAAGCAGTGACACGTTTATTTTTTATTCATTTATTCTGCAAATATCTATTAAACTTCTCCTATATGCTAGGCACTGTGCTGGGTGCTGGAATATAACTAAAAATAGACAGGGTACCTGCCTTCATGGATCATGTAGCCTAGTGGAAAGATAGACAGTTAAATAATTTTCATTCACTGTTGATAACTAGGTATGTGTGTTGGGAGGAGGGAGTAAAGAAAGGCTTCTGAGTGTTAATGAAGCAGAAATAGGGAAGTAGGAGTTCAGGAGATGAGACCTGTATATGTGAAAGCCTGTGGGTAAGGGACATCCTGGCTCCCTGGAAGAACGGGAAAAAAAAGTGTTAACTCTGGAGTGTGGAGTTCAAAATAGAGAAGCCCTTACAAGCTATCTTAAGGTGTATGGACTTTATCTTAAGAGCCATGGGAAGCAATGGGGCAAAATGATCAGATTTCTGCTTTTACAAGCTCACTCTGGCTGTAAAGTAGAGAACAGAATGAAGAGGAACAGAGTAGGGAACCAGAGGAGACACTGTTAGAGTGTTCAAAATGAGAAATGGGGATTCCCTGGGTTGTTGTTGTTTAGTCACTAAGTTGTGTCCAACTCTTTTGTAACCCCATGGACTATAGCCCAGCAGGCTTCTCTGTTCATGGGATTATCCTGGCAAGAATACTGGAGTGGGTTGCCATTTCTATCTCCAGGGGATCTTCCCAACCCAGGGATCAAACGCACATCTCCTGCATTGGCAGGTAGATTCTTTACCAGTGAGTCACTAGGAAAGCCCTCCCCAGGGCTTAAGTGAGAACAAGTGCAAGAGGAGAGCTGTGGCCAGATTCCAGAGTTGATGCAGGGTTAGATTCTGCTGAGTCTGATGATTGATGGGATGGGTGTTGAGTTTGGAAGGAAGGAATATCAAGGATGCTCTTCAATTCTCCGGTTCAGGCAACAGAGTGGATAGTAGAGGTATTTGTGGAGACAGGAAACTCGGGGAGAGGGTCAAGTTTAGATAGAAAGTGATAGATTCATTTTGGACATGAGTTGGAGATCCCTGTGGGCCATCTAAGTGTAGATGTTGAGTAGACAGTTGGATGTTTAGGTATGTAGGTCAAGACACAGTCTGGGCTAGCGATATAGATGTGGGACTTATCAGGATTGAGATGATGATCAACAAACATCCTGAGAGTAGAGTGAATGACAGCTTCTAGGGAGGCTGAGTAGGCTGTGAAAAGAAGGATGGTTTAGAAAGGTGGCTAGAAAAAGAGGACAAAGAGAGGGAAAATAAGAGAATCTGGTGTCATAGAAATCAAGAGAATGGTTCAAGGATGAATGAATGAGATTCAGTATTAAATGTTGCACAGGTCACAGTCTGAAAAGTGTCTCCCAAATGCAGGCCTGCCTTCTGTCAGTGACAATATGCACAAGCTGTCTGGGATTATCTCTGTCTCGTCGACAAGTTTGCTGTGCTAATCCAGGAAAAAACCTCATGTATAACAGTACAAAAATAACCAGGAGACAGGGCTCCTTTAATTCTCAGTGGATTTCCATATCAATGTGTAATTTCTGTAAATATCTGAAGAAGTTTAAAATCCAAATAGCTAATGATTGAAAAATCCCTCCCCACATATGTGTGAGCAAGTAGCTAAGACTGTCTCTAATGTGATTTCTCTGAAAATACAAAAGCCCAAATCAAGAATTCCATAAGGCCTACACTTTAATGTAGTATAATGTTAGCATTGTGTAAAATATAATAAATATAATTTGGAGATAAATGACCAGAGTAAATGGAATCTACACACATACCTTGAAAAACTTTGAAAAGTCATGTTAACCCACAGCCATTTTTGCTCAGACTTTCACCTCCCACCCTGCTTTCCTTACATTCTGTCCCTTATTCCCCTTTCTGCCTATACTTTTGGGTTTAACTTTAAGGGAGCTGTGATTGTGGGTAAATATGTTGAGTTTGAGATTTTTCACAGAATGGAAGGTAATGTTTCCCACAAGGGAAGTCATTCTTTGCAGAGTTCACAACTCTGTGAACCACATGGCTGGAAGGAAACCTGGGGATTATCTAGCCTACCTTCTTCTCTTTTTAGTCAATGAAATTAGGGTGGAAAGAAATGAGGTAATTGAGCAGTGACACATCAGGTGCTGAGAGGGCAGCTGAAGTAGGTTTACATATAGCCCGCCCTGGATTATAAAAATATAATGCATCCTAGAGAAGACAGAAAGAACTAAACTATGTTCTGTCCTATTCTATACTGCAAGACTAAATCTGTTTATGTCAAGTAGCTTTTGTTGTTGTTCAGTCACTCAGTAATGTCCAACTCTTTGTGACCCCATGGACTTCAGCATACCTGGCTTCCCTATCCTTCACTGTCTCCCAGAGTTTGCTCAGACTCATGTCCATTGAGTTGATGATACCATCTCATCCCCTGTTGCTCCCTTCTCATTCAAATATAAAGAAAAAGATTTACTTTTGTATGTATGAGATACATTGTGAGAAACAGTCCACAAATATGAATTCTCTTTTATTTCCTGTTTCACTTCACTTTATGCAAACATTTGTTTCCAAAGAGATCAAAGATGGGGAGGTATGAATGGATTTATTCTGTGATAGTCTGTACAGCCTGCATTTTGGTCCAGGGTCCTTTCTAATACAGCACTCAAGTTCATCCATCCTCCCTTTGCTAAGAGTACCAAATTCTGGCCTTCCAGTGAGATGTCAGGGATTAATGTGGCTGCTTGGATAGGATTGACAATGGGATAGGGAGAAAATGGGGCAGGAGAGGTTAGTGAATCACATTGTTCCTGGGCCAGGTCAGTGTAAGAAAGGAAATGTTCCTGTGGACAGATGCACCCCTGAACTGCCAACGACCTTGATGAGATGGTACAGGAGGTAGCTCTCTAAATATTTGGAAATCCAGAACAGAAGGTAGGTGATGGAGTATAAGGAAAGACCTTGGACTATGGAGTAAATGGACTTGGCTTAGCATCCCAACTGTGCGTCTGAGTAGCAATGAGAATTTACAAATTTAACTTCTCTAGGCCCTTAGTTTTATTCATCTGTAAAACTTGGCAATCAAGATTGCCAGGAGAAATATCAATAACCTCAGATATGCAGATGACACCACCCTTATGGCAAAAAGTGAGGAGGAATTAAAGAGCCTCTTGATGAAAGTGAAAGAGGTGAGTGAAAAAGCTGGCTTAAAACTCAACATTCAAGAAACCAAGATCATGGCATCCAGTCCCATCACTTCATGGCAAATAGATGGGGAAACAATGGAAACAGTGACAGACTTTATTTTCTTGAACTCCAAAATCTCTGCAGATGGTGACTGCAGCCATGAAATTAAAAGACACTGACTCCTTGGAAGAAAAGCTATGACCAACCTAGACAGCATATTAAAAAGCAGAGACATTACTTTGCTGACAAAGGTCCATCTAGTCAAAGCTATGGTTTTCTAAGTTGTCATGTATGGATGTGAGAGTTGGACCATAAAGAAATCTGAGCACTAAAGAATTTATGCCTTTGAACTGTGGTATTGGAGAAAACTCTTGAGAGTCCCTTGGACTGCAAGGAAGTCAAACCAGTCAATAGTAAAGGAAATTAGTCCTGAATATTCATTGGAAGGACTGATGCTGAAGCTAAAGCTCCAATACTTTGGCCATCTGATGTGAAGAACTGACTCATTGGAAAAGATCCTGATGCTGGGAAAGATTAAAGGCAGGAGGAGAAGAGGACTACAGACAGAGGATGGGATGGTTGGATGGCATCATTGACTCAATGGACATGAGTTTGAGCAAGCTCTGGGAGTTGGTGATGGACAGGGAAGCCTGGCATGCTGCAGTCCATGGGTCGCAAAGAGTCGGACACGACTGAGCGACTGAACTGAACTGAATTGAAGCCCTTACTTTTCTTCATCTGTAAAATTTGGTTGTGAAGATGCAATGAAATAAATTATGTTAAGAACCCAGAACAATAATTAATTTTAATTTCTCTTTTCTTCACTTTAAATTCCTTAGCTTTCTTCCATTTCAAGCCCTCTCTCTTCATGTTCCAGCTAACTGGCTCTACTAAAGACAGGCTCAAGTTTTCCTTGAGATACCCTTGAGGAAAACCTCCTTGAAACTTGGACCTATGTTTTCAGAAGAAATTAGAATGGTAAGTCAACACTGTTGGTTTTTCCTCCCAGTTCTATTGAGATATAATTGACATATATCATTGTATAAGTTTAAGGTATCAACATAATTATTTGACTTTTGTGTATGTTGCAAAATTATCACCACAATAAGATTAGTTAATATCCATCAGCTCCAAATAGTTATAATTTTTTCTTTGTGATAAGAATTTTTAAAGTCCACTCTTAGCAACTTTCAAATATATAATACAGTATTATATATTACATTCCCAGAATTTATTTATCCTATAATTAGAAGTTTGTACCTGTTGACCACCTTCACCTAATTCCATCATCCCCCGCAGTACAACCCCCTACCAACTTCTTACCCTCTACCTCTGACAATTGCAAACCTGATCTTTGTTTCTGCGGGTTTGGTTTTTTTAGATTCCACCTATAGGTGAGATTCGGAGAAGGCAGTGGCAGCCCACTCCAGGACTCTTGCCTGGAAAATCCCATGGATCGAGGAGCCTGGTGGGCTGCAGTCCTTGGGGTCGCTAAGAGTCAGACACGACTGAGCGACTTCACTTTCACTTTTCACTTTCATGCATTGGAGAAGGA
>NW_011495048.1:8386960-8412689 GCF_000754665.1 Bison bison bison
GAAATGGCAACCCACTCTAGTGTTCTTGCCTGGAGAATCCCAGGGACGGGGGAGCCTGGTGGGCTGCCGTCTTTGGGGTCACACAGAGTCGGACACAACTGAAGTGACTTAGCAGCAGCAGCATAGGTGAGATTAAACAGTATTTGTCTTTCTCTGTCTGTCTTATTTCACTTAGCATAATGCCCTCAATAGCAAGCTGAATAGTATTCTCTCGCATATATATACACCACAGTTTCCTTATTCAGTCATCTGTCAGCGGGCACTTAGGTTGTCTCCATGTCTTGTCTATTGTAAATAATGCTGCAGTGAACATCAGGTACAGATATTTCTTTGAGATACTGATTTTTTTTACTTTGGATGTAACCCAGGAGTGGCATTGCTGGATCATATGGTAGTTCTATTTTTATTTTTTGAGTAAACTCCATATGTTTTCCATAATGGCTCTACCAACTTACATGTCTACCAACAGTGCTCAAGGATCCCTTTCTCCATGTTTTCACCACCATTTTTATTTCTTGTCTTTTTGATAATACTCATTCTTACAGGTATGAGGTAATATAATGGTTTTTAGTTGCCTTTTCCTTATAATTAGTGATAGCTTGACACTATTTGTGACAGGAAAAAACTGCTTGCAATTGGTAATACCCAGCTGCTTCCAAAGGAATTTCTTTGCTGAACAGAGTGATGGGTATGAGGATGCAAGTGTAAGAAAGTTCACTAACTTTGTCTGCATTAGAAACTTTCTATTTATTTATTTTTTGCAGGAGGTAAGGGGGAGAGCAGGACCAAGGGACCATGCAGTGAGATCCAGAGCCAGGGAAAACTGGAGCCTATATGTAGATAAGATTAAAGGGTGAAGAAGTAGCCTTAGGGGGACTTTGTGGGGAGAACTGAGATGTTGCTTAATAGGAATTTCTGTGGTTTGTCTTGTGATGTTTAATATGGCCCTTTCATGCCTCTCTCCATGGAATCTATATTAAAACCTATGTTTCTTATAATGTCTCATGGGAGTTAAATTTGTTCTTGTTGAGAAGTGTAGAAGTGCTGAATTCTACTTCAAGGTATCTGTGAACCTAAGACAAGGCTGCCTGTGACGTCCAGACATATCTGGGTCATATTACTTAAGATATCAGCATCCTCTCCTCTGGCCAAAGATATGCATTGTTTTAAAAAAGCAGAATAAAGAAATAAACATCTAGAAACCATCATTATTAGGCCCAGAAAAGTGAAAGTGAAAGTGAAGTCGTTCAGTCATGTCCGACTCTTTGCAACCCCACAGACTGTAGCCCACCAGGCTCCTCCATCCGTGGGATTCTCCAGGCAAGAATACTGGAGTGGGTTGCCATTTCCTTCTCCAGGGGATCTTCCCGACCCAGGGATCAAACCCAGGTCTCCCACATTGCAGGTAGATGCTTTAACCTCTGAGCCACTAGGGAAGCCCTATTAGGCCCAGAACCACACATCAAATCTCTGAAGGATTAAGGGAGTTTATGGCAAACATACCCAAATCCAGAAGATTTTGGCTTAACCTACAGCTTTCCTTTGTACCTCACAACATGGTTATAGAGCTTCCATTCCAAATGTTTCTGATTTGGACAAGGTCACTCATGTAGAACATTTACCTGATGCTGTAAAATCTGTGTGAAAAGTCAAGGAATAAAACAGTATTCAGTAAATCCTATGGCAAGGACTCTCAACTCACTCAGAAATTGTTCTATGCCCAGAAAACCAAAAGCAGCAGCCTTCCCAGTTCACTTGTTAGGTAATGGGGTAAGGGTGCGGGCGGGGGAAATGGGATAATTTTCAAAGCTTCCAGCAGAGCTTGTGGTCACATTTAGCTCCATAGCTCTACCTCCCCATAATTTTCTTTGCTTTTTCACAGTGAAATTGGGTCTATTAGGAAGCAAGAAGTAGCTTTTAAGAAAAATGTTTCAGAAAAACACATACTTCATAAAAACTGATAGGAGTGGAAATTGCATATAATATAGATGACAGAGTCCAGGAAGGAATCCAGGAAGCTTTTAAGATTTGAGAGTGATGTGTAGTGTTCTGCTTCAGAACAAAGGCTATTCGAATGAATAAAGCTGCAGGAATTTGTTGTGGGAGATTAATTGCTTCAAGCCTTTGGTGCCACTTCCAGAACAGTTACTCTTTTAATTGAAAAACTGGTTTCTACAGAATGACTTACAGGTACAAATGAGTGGATGATGTTCTGCTGCAAAGATAACATAAAGATATCTCTGAATATGCTACCCTGAGCTGTCGCATAAGCCAGCTCTGAGAACTGAGCATCATGATGTAGAGGAAACAGCCTAAGATTTAAAGTCAAATGACCAAGATGAAAACCCAAGCTCTAAATATTTGCTACCTGTCAAGTAGCCGGTCTCTCAGTTCTTCTGAGATTCAATATCCTCTTATACCAAATGAGGTGTTACATGCCACATGATTGTCATGAGACTCGATGGATACAAAATATAGATGGAAGCACTTATAGATATGACAAGATACTGAATATAGTTCCCTGTTGTTGTTCTAATTTGTTGTTTAGTCAATAAGTCGTGTCCTACTCTGTGACCCCACGGACTGTAGCCCACCAGTCCATGGGATTCTCCAAGCAAGAATACTGGAATGGGTTGCCATTTCCTTCTCCAGGGGATCTTCCCAGCCCAGGCATTGAACCTCAGTCTCCTGCTTGGCAGGCAGATTCTTTACCGCTGAGCCACTGGGGAAATCCATAGTTCTCTGTGCTATACAATAAATCTTGTTTGCCTGTTTTATTTATTTGTTATTCCCATACTGCTTATTTATCCCCTCCACTTTTTCCCTTTGTTAACCGTAAGTTTGGTTTCCATGTCTGTGAGTCTGTTTCTGTTTGTATATAAGTTCACTTGTTTTTTAGATGCCACATGTAAGTGATATCATACTATATTAGTCTTTGTCCGATTTAACTCACTTACTCCAATATTCTCTAAGTTCATCCATGCTGCTGCAAATGGAAACATTTCTTTCTTCTTTATGGCTGAGTAATATACCATTGTGTATGTATACTACATCTTACGGCAATCTGTTGATGGATACCTGTGTTGCTTCCATGGCTTGGCTATTGTAAATAGTGCTGCTGTGAATATGGGGTTGCATGTATCTTTTTTTATTCTAACAAAGTGTTTTTATATTTTATTTTTTAAATTTATTTTTATTGAAGTGTAGTTGAATTACAATGTTGTGTTACTGCCGTACAGTGAAGAGACTCAGTTATATATACACTCTTTTTCATATTCGTTTCCATTATAGTTTATCACAGGGTATTGAATATAGTTTCCTGTGCCAGATAGTAAGACTTGTTGTTTATCCATTCTATATATTGCATGTATCTTTTCAAATTAGAGTTTTCATCTTTTCTGGATATATGCCCAGGAGTGGGATTGGGGAATCATATGGTAGTTCTATTTTTAGTTTTTTAAGTAACTTCCATACTGTTTTCCACAGTGTCTGCATCAATTTACATTCCCACCAACAGTGTAGGAGGGTTCCCTCTTCTCCACACCCCCTCCAGTTTTTATTTTTTGTAGACTTTTTTTTTTTTTAAGACTTTTTGATGATAGTCGTTCTGACTGGTGTGAGGTGATAGTCTCATTGTGGTTTTAATCTACTTTTCTTCTGTAATCAGTGATGTTTTCATGTGCCTATTGGTCTAGATGGAAGCACTTAAAAAATGTTTTTACAACATTAATACATGTTCAGTGCAAGAAACTTTGAAAACAGAAAAAGACAAAGGAAAATACTAAAGAAGTACCCATAATTTTATTAACCAAGGAGAACAGACAGTATTTCAGCGTCTTCAATTTTTTTTAGAGCTTCCAGGCGCATATACACACACAGACACCTTTCCTTTTAAACAAAAAATAACCTTTTAACTGTATACATTTTTGTAACCTGTGTTCTGCTTAGCAATATATTGCAAAATATTTCCTATGTCAATAGTCTTCAATTACATGTTTAGGAAAACACTTTTTTTTTTTTTTTTTGTCACTCCTCTTGGCTTACAGGATCTTAGTTTCCTGACCAGGGATTGAACCCTGGCCCATGGCAGTGAAAATCCCAAGTCTTAACCACTAGATTGCCAGGGAATTTCCAGGAAAGCTTGTTTAAAACTGTCAAAGGCCATTCATATATCAGCAGTTATTATTAAAATATAAATGAATGAATGAATGTATTCATTTCTTCCCCAATACATACAAAACTCTATGCCTCCAAAAAGATGTCCTGCATCATTCTATTGGCAATTCTCTAAATAAAACTTAAAAGTGAGTGGAATCATTTTTGTCTATCATTTGTTATTTCTTTTCTAATCTTTTCTTTCTAATAACTGAAAATATAAAAGTTATAAAATGAAATTATGTGCCAGTATATTTTATTTTAAATGCCTTTAATTTATTCTCTTCAAATTTGTTTTGAAATCATGCATGGATTCTATTGAGAAATGCTACATGTGCATCATGATGCTTCACATTAACATAATTTAAAAATAATTACCTACAAGTCTGGACCCATTCCCTCTTTGTTTTTCATGTTCAAGGTCTTTTATGCTCATGAAGAATATATATGCTTTTTCTATGCACATAGCTAGAAAGTAAATTGCAGCTCTGGTTTGGAAATGGTTAAAGATGATGAATGGGTAAGTTAATTTGTGTGACATGCCTTGCCCACTTTCCCTACCTCATCTAATCTGGATTGAGATTTTGGAGGCATGGGTCCTCTCTCTGACTCTGTTACTATTTATGCATTGTAAGTAAGCCACTCACATTTCCTCAACCCTGGTTTTCTCATCTGTAAATGTCCAGAGGAGAAGGGATCATCTTTATACTTCTGAGATTCTAAGGCTCTCATTTGGAGAGCCAGGTGAATATTTTGATGGCATACGAGAGATAATGTCAATACATATGCCCTGGAACAGCTCTAACCTGTTGATAACATAGTGAAATCTTTTGGATCACTCATTAAAATGACCCTGCTGGAGCTTCCAAGTAACCTCATGCTCCAAACCCACTCCTTTCAATGTCCCTGGCCCTTCCTCCTGGATCCTCAGTCATCTTCAAATTCCAGCAACTAAGAGGTCTCCAGCTGGCGTCCATAATGGTTACTCAGTGCCTGACTCAATCCAGTTTTTAAATATTTTGAATATTACCCTTGATTATAAGAAGTTGTTTGCATGCTCACTGCCCAACACATGTCAGCTCATGACGGAGGCCAGGTCATTACCCCTGTGACTAAATCTTCTGAAGTTCACAAAATTGGAGACTATATTTAGAATTGACCATTTGTACACATAGTGGGTGGAAATATAGCAAAAACTTTAACTGAACTTCATGAGTTTTATTGACTTCTGTGTAATTTAAGGTAAAGTTGATACATTTCTTTTTCTGTGTTTGTGCTAAGTCGCTTCAGTCGTGTCCAACTCTTTGCAACCCTATGGATTGTAGTCTGCCAAACTCCTCTGTTCATGGGATTCTCCAGGCAAGAATACTGGAGTGGGTTGCCATTTCCTTCTCCAGGGGAATCTTGCCAACCCAGGGATCAAGCCCACATCTCTTGCATCTCCTGCATTGGCAGGCTGCTTCTTTACTACTAGTGCCACCTGGGAAGCCCCAGGTGTTCGGCTGTTTTCTGCGTTCAGTTGTTTCTAATTGCTTAAAAAGTAAAGGGATTTTTTTTTTACAGTTTAGTTTTAGACTTCAAAATAGCAAAATATAGGAATGCATTCTTTTTTATTTTTCGAACATCTATATTGATGTTTAAGTTATATATGATGAAATCCACCCATTTAAAGTGTACAATTCAGTGGTTTGTAGCATATTCAAGAGTTATGGAACCATCATTACAATATAATTTTATCACCCTAAAAGCCCATCCTCCTTAGCTACCACTCCCCACCCCCCTCCCTTAATCACTGGAAACCGCTAATCTTCCTTCTGTCTCCTATATATTTGCCTGTTCTTAGACATTTCATATAAATGAAATTGTATAGTACGTGGTCTCGTATTAACTGGCTTCTTTCACTTAACATACGAGTATATGTATATACAAGGGTATGCTGCTGCTGCTGCTAAGTCACTTCAGTTCAGTTCAGTTCAGTCTCTCAGTCTTGTCCGACTCTTTGTGACCCCATGAACTGCAGCATGCCAGGCCTCCCTGTCCATCACCAACTCCTGGAGTTCACCCAAACCCATGTCCATTGAGTCGGTGATGCCATCCAGCCGTCTCATCCTCTGTCGTCCCCTTCTCCTTCTGCCCTCAATCTTTCCCAGCATCAGGGTCTTTTCAAATGAGTCAGCTCTTCGCATCAGGTGGCCAAAGTATTGGAGTTTCAGCTTCAACATCAGTCCTTCCAATGAACACCCAGTACTGGTCGTGTCCGACTCTGTGCGACCTCATACACGGCAGCCACCAGGTTCCCCCATCCCTGGGATTCTCCAGGCAAGAACACTGGAGTGGGTTGCCATTTCCTTCTCCAATGCATGAAAGGGAAAAGTAAAAGTGAAGTTGCTCAGTTGTGTCCTACTCTTAGCGACCCCATGGACTGCAGCCCACCAGGCTCCTCCGGCCATGGGATTCTTCAGGCAAGAGTGCTGGAGTTGGGTGCCAGTGCCTTCTCCATACAAGGGTATGACTATATTCTAAATGTAGAATCAAGTTGTAACCAGAAGCAATCCTGAGCCAAAGTTGACACAATACTGTTTGGTGTAGTGATTCAGCTCCCCAAACCCCAGGCCTTCCCTCCCTAAAAGTTTCCCAATTCTGGACTTATGTCCTCCCTCACAAACAAATGTTTTGTCAAATGCCTCAATCTGTGAAGGTCTGTTTTATCTCAGATCTCACAAACTCAGGGGTGGGATGGGGGCGGTGAGAGGGAGGTTCAAGAAGGAGGGGGGATATATGTGTACATATAGCTGATTCACTTTGTTTTACAGCAGAAACTAATATAACATTGTAAAGCAATTATACTCTAATAAAAACATGAGGAATTTTTACTACACCTAAAAAAAAAATATCACAAACTTACTGAAAGTAAGGAATCAGAGCAGTGGGTACTTAATACGCTACTCTCCCCAGTGGTAATTAATTTAAGAGATTATTCCCTAATAACATTAAAATTCTATTTTGGAGTTCTAACAAAGGGCTGGGCTCTGACTAAGCACATTTCTATACCTCATTGTAGGTAATTCTTACTAACCACAGAGGAGTATATTAATATTTTAATTTTACAGAGGAGAAGATAGAGGGTCAAAGGAATTAAGTAATATTCCCAAGGCAAGACATCTATCAAATAGCAGAATCAGGATGTCCATCAAGATGTGTTTGATATTAAGGTCTATGCTCTTAATTATTTCATAGAATTTAAGACTCACATTTTTCATATTTTCATGTCTCTGAAACTGGGATGCCTCTTACAATTGGAGATATCTTATCATAGTTGGCACTGGTATTTCTTTCTTAGAGGTACATAAAATAGCGGTTCATTTTACAATTGGTTGGCACTTCCCTGGTAGCTAAGCTGGTAAAGAATCTGCCTGCAATGCAGAAGACCCCGGTTTGATTCCTGGGTCGGGAAGATCCCCTGGAGAAGGGATAGGCTACTGACTCCAGTATTCTTGGGCTTCCCTCGTGGCTCAGCTGGTGAGGAATCCTCTTGTAATGCGGGAGACCTGGGTTGGGAAGATCACCCAGAGAAGGGAACAGCTACCCACTCCAGTATTTTGGCCTGGAGAGTTCCACGGACTGTATAGTCCATAGGGTGGCAAAGAGTTGAACGTGACTGAGTGACTTTCACTTTACAATTGGTTATATCTTTGTTTTGACAAAACCTGGTACAAACAATATTGCCTCCCTAAATGAACTAACCTTTAATAATGAAATTTGAGCATCAGTGACAAAGTTAGGAGCAGAGGAGAAGATGGGTTTTGAGGGGAAATTCCTCCCTCAACTTAGCAATGTATCTTGTAATACAAATGCCTATCTGTTTCTTCTGTGGATAAAAGGGATCTGATAAATGCTATCCTCATAATACCTTAATCACAAACAATTATGTTTTCTGAATATATACTGAAATGGAAAAATTTTGAAATCTAAGTTTTTCCATTGCAATATAGAGCAATGATGATCTTGCAACATCAGTCAAAGACATGTCAGAGTTATTCAAGTTGATATACTGCTCTTAATTTTCAAAACATTATGAAACTTTTACAGGATAATGTTCCAACTCTTCAAAAGTTGAGGAATATTTGACCTACAGCAAATTGATATTAGGATATTAGGTACATACTTGCAATGCCTCATGTATTTTTGTATTTTATTCTCATAACTGTCTGCCCATAGCACTTTTGAGAAGAAGATGAATATAAATGTTTTTGCACAAAAAATTATCTCTCAATATTTTTCTTTCTGTTTTCTAGTAGTGTTGGTCTTAGTCGCTCAGTTGTGTTTGACTCTGCGATCCCATGGACTGTAGCTCACCAGGCTCCTCTGTCTGCGGGATTTTCCAGGCAAGAATACCAGAGTGGGTTGCAATTTCCTTCTCCAGGGGATCTTCCTGATCCAGGGAGTGAACCTGGGTCTCCTGCATTGCAGGCTGATTTTTACTGTCTAAGCAACCAGGGAGGCATTTTAAAGGAAGTGTTCTTGATCTTTCCAGAGCAGAATGAGAATTAGGTAGAACGAAGGAGGCAGGAGAAAGCTCATGAGTATTCCCTTGTGGTTTAGTTAGGTTACTGTTGACCTGATTTTTTTTTCTTTCTGGTATTTCTCTAGACTAAGTCATAGGGCTTTAGGCTTTTCTGTCCTTTATGGAGATTCACCAGTAAAGCTGGAGTCAGGACTTTGATATTCTGGACCAATCTCAGACTAGAAACTTAAAAGGAGAGTGGCTAGAGATGGAGAAAAGAGGAGGGGAGGGGGACAAGAAAGCAGGGGCTAACATTATCAAATGGTGGGGGTTTTTTGTTTGTTTGTTTTAAGGGCTTCCTCTGGTTGCTGTGTGAGAACAGATTGGAGAATTGTTCTTAAAAGATAAGGATAAAAGATATGGATTCTTGTCCCAGCTCTACCAGATGCTGAATGACTGAGGGAAGGCATTCCTTTTGGTTCCCTAATGAGGTTAATTATGTCTGTCATATCTAGCTTATAAGCTGTGAGGAGATTCAGATAAAATGATGTCTATAAAGTGTTTTGAAGAAGCTCAAAGGGAGACACAAATACAAAAATTAATTTACATGGCAAAGTGCTATACAGTAAAGCTTCAGTGATAATTACAACAAAATAGCTACCACTTATTAAGCACATATTTTCCATTTTGTCCTCACAGTGGCAATTATGAGAAAGAAATTACTGGTCTTAATTTAGAGCTGAGCAAACATTTAAAGAAGTTAAGCAACTTTCCCAGGGTCATAGTTGCTTAGAGGCAGAACCAGGATTCAAACTCAGGTGTGGCTGACTCTTAAACCACAGCTTAAGTCATTCTGCTTACATCTTCAATCTTTTTCTCTTTGCCACATTTATTGTGAGAACCACAGAAAAGGTAAGTACTTAAAGTAATAACTCATTTTGCCTACACATATTAATTATAAGCTTGCCTTTTTTTCTTTTGTGTGTTGTTTTGATTTATAAAACTTTTTTTTCTGCCATAACTGTGTTACATGGACAGTTGGAATGATGGCAGATAAGAGTTGAATGTCAGCAAGTAATCAGGTCAGCCTTTTTTGCTAGACTTAGGAGTGATAGGATAATATTTTCTGGTTATGATCATTCTTTCTTGTTTACTTTGTTGATACAAAGTAAGTTTACTGAATTATAGAAATTTTTTCTTTTAAAAATTGAGATATAATTGATATATAACATTGTGTAAGTTCAAGGTGTATAAAATGTTGATTTAATACATTCATATATAGCAATGTGATTACTATCCTAGCATTAGCTTGCACCTCTATCAATCACATAATTTTCATTTCTTTTTTGTGGTGAGAACAATTAAAGATCTATTCTCTTGGCAGCTTTGAAGTTTATAATACATTATTGTTGGCTGTAATCACTATGCTGTGCATTAGATCCTTCAGAACTTATTTATATACTAGTTTTAAGTTTGTACCCATAAACAACATTCCTCTGCCCACCACTTCCTGATAAACACCATTCTACTCTCTGTTTAAATGAGTTCAGGTTTTTATATTCCAACATACCATATAGTATTCCACATACCATAGAGTATTTGTCCTTCTCTGTTTGACTTTCCTCACTTAGCATAATGCCCTCAAGTTCCATCCGTGTTTCTCATGACTGAATAGTACTCCATTGTGTGTTTGCATGTGTATATTTGTGTGATATGTGAAAACAGATCACATCTTCATTATCCTTTCATCTTTTGAACAACACTTAGGAGGTTTCTGTATCTTGGTTGTTGCGAATAACGCTGCAGTGAACATCTTTTCAACATCCTGTTTTCATTTCCTTTGGATGTACACCCAGAAGTGGGATTGCTAGATCACATGGTAGTTGTTTTTTTAATTTCTTGAGGAATCCCCATACTGTTTTCTATGAATTTGACTGAACCAATTTTCATTTCCATTAACATTGCACAAGGGTTCCTTTTTCTCCATAAGCTCACCAGCATTTGGTATTTTCTTCTTGGTGACAGGCATTCTAACAGGTTTGAGGTGGTATTTCATTGTGGTTTTATTTGCATTTCACCGATGATTAGTGATATCCTTTTGTGTATAGATACATCCTTTTGTGTATCTGTTGGCTGTTTGCATTATTCTTTGGGAAAATGTCTATTCACTTCCTATGCCCATTTTAAAATCAGACTATTTGTTGTCATTACTGAGATGTATAAGTTCTTTATATATTTTGGCTATTAATCCCTTATACAATATATGGTTTAGATGTATTTTCTTCCATTCATTTAGTTGCCTTTCCATTTTTTGATTGTTTTGCTGTGCAGAAACTCTTTAGTTCAGTGTAGCCTCACTTTTGCAAATAAAAGTTTGCTTTTATTGCCTGATATTTTGGTGTCATATGTAAAAAAATCATTGCCAAACAAATTTCAAGGAGCTTTCTTCCCTATGCTTTCTTTCTTCTAGGGGAGTTTATAGAATCATGTCTTATGATTAACTCTTTAATTCATTTCAAGTTAATTTTTCTGAGTGGTATGAAATATGGGTCCAGTTTCATTGTTTTGCATATGGTTGTCCAGTTTTCACAACACCATTTGTTGAAAGGTCTACCTTTTCTCCACTGAGTGTTGGCTCCCTTGTCAAATATTAGTTGACCATATATGCTGGAGTGTATTTCTGGGCTCTCCATTCTATTTCATTGGTCTTTGTGTCTATTTTTATGCCAGTACCATATTGTTTTAATTACAGTAACTTTGTAGTATATTTTGAAACCAGGATATATGATGCTTCCATTTTTGTCCTTTCTCAGGATTGCTTTGGCTATTTGGGGTCTTATATGGTTCTACAGAAATTTTAGAATTATTTTTTCTTTTTATGTGAAAAGTGTTCTTGGAATTTTGATAAAGATTGTATTGAATCAACAGAGTGGTTTGAGTATGGACATTTTAACAATATTCTTCTGATCCATGAACAAGGGATATCTTTCCATTTATTTGTGTCTTCTTCAATTTCTTTCACTGAAGTCTTGTAGTTTTCATTGTAAAGCTCGTTCACATTTTTGGTTAAATTATTCATAAATATTTTCTTAATTTGATGCTATTGTGAATGGGATAGGGTTTTTTCCAGATATTTTGTTGTGAGTGTACAGAAACACAACTGATTTCTATATGTTGATTTTATATCCTGCATATTTAATGAATTCATTGATCAGTTCCAACAATTTTTGGTGGAGTCTTTAGGATTTTCTATGTATAAGATCATATCATCTCCAAATAATAACAGTTTTACTGCTTCCTTTATGATTTAGATGCTCGTTATTTCTTGGTCTTGCCTAATTGCTCTAGGACTTCCAGTACCATGTTGATTAAGACTGGTCAGAGTGGGCAACCTTGTCTTCTTCCTGATCTTAGAGAAAAACCTTTCAATCTTTCACTATTGAGTATGATGATAACCATGAGTTTGTTGTATGTAGCTTTATTGTGTTGATATATTTTCCTTCTATGTCCAATTTTTGAGAGCTTTTATCATGAAAGGATGTTGTATTTTGTTAAATGCCTTTTCTATATCTACTGAGATAATTACATGATTTTTATGTTTTGTTCTATTAATGTTGTATATTACATTTATTGATTGTATATAGTGAAACATTCTTGCATCCAAGGGATAAATCTCACTTGGTCATTGTGTATGATCCTTTTAATGTGTTGTTAAATTGTTAATATTTTGTTGAGAAGTTTTGCATCTATATTCACCAGGGATTTTGGTCTATAGTTTTCTTTTCTTGTGGTATCCTTATCGGGTTTTGGTATCAGGCTAATGCTGGACTCTTAAAATGAATTTGTAATTGTTCTCTCCTCTTCAATTTTTTGGATGAGTTTGAGACAGATCAGTGTTAATTCTTTAAATGTTTGGTAGAATTCATCTGTGAAGCCATATGGTACTGGGCTTTTCTGTGTTAGAAGGTTTTTGATTATGGATTGTACCTCCTTACTTATTATTGGTCTGCTCAGATTTTCTATTTCTTCCTGATTCAGCCTTGGTAGGTGGTATGTTTCTTAGAATTTATCCATTTCTTCAAGTTTATCTAATTTGTTAGCATATTTTATTCATAGTGGTCTCTTGTATTTCTGTGGTGTCAGTTGTAATGTCTCCTCTTTCATTTCTAATTTTAGTAATTTGAGTTATTTTTATTTCTTAGTCTAGCTAAAGACTTTTTATCTTTTCAAAAAAACAGCTCCTAGTTTTATTAATATTTTCTATTGTTTTTCTGATCTCTATTTCATTTATTTCTGCTTTGATCTTTGTAATTCCTTCCTTCTGCTAACTTTGAGCTTATTTTGTTCTTCTTTTTCTAGTTCCTAGAGATGTAAAGTTAGGTTTTTATTTGAGATCTTGCTATTTTCTTATTATATGTATTTATTGCTGTAAATTCACTCTCAGAACTGTTTTTGCAGCATCCAGAGGATTTGGTGTATTGTTTTTCCATTTTTATTTAAGTTTTGAAATTTTCTCTTTCAATTTCTTCTTTGACCTATTTTCAGCAGTCTGGTTGTTTCCACATGCTTGCAAGTTTTTGAATTTTCTTTATGTTATTGATTTCTAGTCTCATACCATTGTCATAGGCAAAAATAATTTGTATGATTTTAGTGTTTTTAAATTTGCTAAGACCTGCTTTGTGGCCTATCACATAATGTATTCTAAAGAATGCCCCACATGCACTTGCGAAGAATGTGTATTTTACTACTGTTGAGTGAAATGTTTTATAAATGTCTGTAAGGTTCATTTGGTCTACTGTATGACTGAAGTCCAGCCTTTCCTTGTTGCTTTTGTCCAGGTGATTATCCATTGCTGAAAGTGGGGTTATTAGTGTACTGTTGTCAGTTTCTCCCTTCAGATCTGTTATTATTTGCTTAAAATATTTAGATGCTCCAACGTTGTATATATGTATAATTTTTATACCTTCTTGACAAATGATCCCCTTGTTACCATTTTGGCTTAAAGTCTATTTTGTCTGATATAAATATAGTTCACCTGCTTTCTTCTGGCTTCTAGTTAAATGGAATATTTTCTTATATCCCCTTGAGCCTATGTATGTGCTTAAATCTGTATCTTGTAGGCAACATATAGTTGAATGAAACTTTTTTCACGGCAAACAGAATACGACAGAGTCTATACTTTCTGTATACAGTTATATATATCCACAATGGAATTGGGTCTACTGTCTGAGCTTTGAGCTATTAATGGGCTTAAATTTGTAGCAAAGGGTCAAATATAAGAAATTCTAACTTATCATATGTTCCTGTTTCCTCAGTCCAAACTAAGCCACTTTTGATGAAAAGAATTCTGTAATGTGAGTATTGATGAAAAAGCAAACAGACTTTTTTTTTTTAATAACATGAGATTTAGGAATTAAATATAGCAGGCAGAAGATCCTGTAGGAATTTCAAGTAATATTTTATGATGGTTCACTACAGGATATTCTAAGCTTTGGTTTACATAGCATGCTACTTTATATAGTATTCTTTATTCTTGGGATCCCAGAAAGAGGGGATATTATATTGATATAGATAATCATCTCTGCTTCCTTCCTATCTGGCCAGGCGGGAAGGGAATAAACAAAAATAACATCTAGCTCATAGCAGAAGTAGGAAAGAAAGTTTAGAAGAGTAAAGGCCAACATAAAAAAGAAATGTGAAGGAGTAGACATTTTGAGTAGGATAAGCTTACATTATGTATCTCCTAAAAGATAAATACAACTTGAAAATAAGTTTAAATGTTTTAACTGAACTTTCTAAGAATTACTAATTTTATGGCCTTTGCACAGAGATATCTGTCACATCTTTCAAAATATCCAGGGGTGGTCTTATATTCATTTATCATTTACTCACCTTTTAATTTTATAATTATAATTAGTTATTCATTATGCACTTATGAGGCAGATGCCAGAGACTGAGCATTTAAAACCTACAAAAAGTGGAGTTCTTGTGTGGGCTGCTTTAACATTTGGTTGGAGGGCCCAGATATATTATAAAATAATAACGGAACTAAAGCAATACAGTGACAGTGTTTCAGTTAGGAAGAAATAGCAGAGGTGTAGAGAAAAAAAAATCAACATATTTCTATTGCCATATTTTAAGAAAACTACCTCCTAGAGAAGGTGGATTTAATGAGACGAGCACTAGGAAGGGATTGACCATGGCAGTTTGAGAGAGCTGGAAAAAGCTGAACTGCAATGCTTCATAGAGGGAAATACTTTAAAGTTCTTGGTTCTGTTGAGGGGTAGAGTAAGGAAGATAAAGAATGGAAAGAGAGAAGAGAGGAGCCAGTGAGACAAAGAAGGGCTGCTACTAGGCCACACAAGATGCTCACTGCGTCATTTTGAAATTGTTTGTAATCCTTGTGACTCAAAATCCTCTTTTTCTTACCTTCCTTCCCAGGATGCTATTTATAGTAAAGGTGACTCCTCAGGAATGCTGTGTGCACATGTTGGTGGCTCAGCAGTAAAGAATCCATCTGCAAAAGCAGGAGTCTCCAGTTCGATTCCTGGGCTGGGAAGATGCCCTGGCGAAGGAAATGACAACCCACTCCAGTATTCTTGCCTGGAAAATCCCTTGGCCAGAGGAGCCTGGTAATATGAGGCTCAGTCTATGAGGTCGCAAAGAGTCGAACATGACTGAGCACACACACACACACACACACACACACACACCATACACTTAATTTATGAATGACAATATTTTGGCTATGGCTAGAGATTCACTATTTTAACCTTCTTTGCTTTGAAGGAACCCATTTTCAATTCTTCTTCAAGTTGCTAATGGTTCAATAAGAAATAAGGCCCAGACCTGTGGTTTACAAACTTGTTTTTAATAACAAAATCTTACCTTCAAATAATATCTTATCCCAAAGTGCAACGTGTAAAACAGAAAAAAACTCAGTTGCCCTGGTTAAGAGGGTGGCAATCTTCTCCTTCAGTGCTCCGCCTCACCCATCCTTTAGAATTCCTGGGGCTCCACAGAGCACAGCCTGAAAACTAACACCCTACAACAAGAGAAATGAGACGGTATCATTGGTCTCCTTTCTTGATTAAATTATATTGACCTTGCTGGAAGAAGTTCCATTTAGAAGTTTGTGCTAGAAAGTGAAAAATGTCGATATTATCTAGTGTTGGCAAGGGAACAGGGAAACGGGCACTCTCAAACACTGTTGCTGAGAGTATAGATCAGTACAGTCTTTTTTAAGAAAATTGATCAAAATTTTAAATGTGATCCCTCAGTTCCACTTCTGTAAATCTTTCCACAGAAATACTCATGTTGCTGTTATTCAGTATTCACTCACTGTCACGTCTGATTCTTTTGCGACGCCGTGGACTACAGCAAGCCATGCTTCCCTGTCCTCCATTAATACTTATATATCCACACAAAAGTCTACGTACAAGGATGCTCATTATTTATAAGACTAGAACATAAAAATAAATTAGTAGAGGAATGGTTGAATAAATTATGCTACTTTCATATAATGGAGTATTATTGACATTAAAATGAAAGAGACAGATATATATAGATAGATTATAGATACATATATAGATTTAGATATAGGTATGGATAAAGATGGATGTACCTCATACACTAAGTGAAAATGCAGGTTACAAAAGAACATAGTAAAAATGATACATATATATTGTTAAAGGAGGCGAACAAAACCCCCACATTCTATGAAAGCTATGTAAGTACTTCTGATTGCAAAATTAAAACCCATAAAACCTCTAGAAATGGATGACTAGACTCAGGGGTTAGCGTTTCCTTCTTGAGAAGGGTAATGGAAGTAAGGGGGCATACACTCGCTATTGTATAGATGTGTGTGTTATTTGGATTGTTTACGAAAGACATGCACTAATTTGACAATTAAAAAAGACAAAGATAAAAATTAATGAAGACAAAGATAAAAACACATAAAATAACTGGTTGTTTCAATAGTTGATAAGTTTCCTCTTTTATATTAAAAAAATTCTAAGAATGTAATCTACTTGCCTTCTTTCTCTATTTACCAGGAAATCCAGAGTAAACTTTGAAGCATGAACCCAGCAATGACATTGACCTTTAAACCCAGAATATTTACATTTCCTTTTTGCTTTGGCCTTGTTTTTCTATTTCCAGTTAACTATTTCCCAAAGCTTCCCCGGCTCATTTTTCAAAACAGAATCCATCACTCCGAGCAGCCCACATTTCCTTGTTAGAAACACTCTAGGGCTGAGGAGTGAAGGATTTGATTTACTATTTATACTTTACACTCTGATTATTCTCACATAGGATCCGAGGACAAGAATCGGTACTCTTGCAGCTATTTAAAACACTTGGCTCTACTTTGAAGTTTCACTTTGTCTTTGCTCCAAACTTAAGAGCTGCAGGGACAGTCAGAAGGCTCTTGTGACAAGACTTGTCTTCGTCCTGTACATGGTGGGAAACCACTGAGGGCTTTTAAGCAAAGGAGAAACTGGATCTTAACCATGTTTGAAAAAAAAAAAAAAAATTCTGGCAGAGGAAAGAGTAGATTGGCACGGGGAAAGGCAGAGATACTCATTAAGTATCTGTAGAGTGGTTGGATAATTGATAGTTAAATGACCAAGGTAGTTTGAAAGTCTGTATTTATTGGAAGGGACTGTGCATCATTTGTCAGTAATGCCAGGTTGGATCATTCGGTCTGAACTCGGGCTAGTTAGGTCCACATCATAGGTCCAGTTAGATTCAGAAAAGAAAAAAATTGAGCTTCACAGACTGCAGTCTGTGATTGCAGCCAAATAAGCTGTCTCAAAATGGGGAAGGTGTAAATAGCTCAGAGCAAAGACATTCTTGTGGTCAGAAAAAAAAGGAAGGCAATAGTTTTCCCAGGTACCTTGGCAAGATACAGGTACCCAGCATCTTTATTTGGAGAGGGGTTGTTTTTTCCCACTAATGGTGAAGTATACCTGCCTCATTTCTAAAGAGGGAATGCCACCCCAACTAAGGACACTGTTTGGGGTCAGACCTAGTTCAGATCTTGATTCTGTCGATTATTAACTGTGTGACCTTGAGCAACCTCTCAGCGCCAGTTACTTCCACTGTAAAAGTGGAAGTAAAACAACCATTTCCGTGGGTAGGTGGGTAAAATGAGGGAAGGTGAGTTTATTTTAAGGACCAAGTGTGATTTTATTTTTTTTAATCTTGTTTTTAAGTATTCCACTTTGTACCTCCCTACCCCACAGGACCGAGGGATGCCGTTGTTATTTATTAGTGCAAGCAGCCTGAGGTATCTGTTTTAGGCCTTTGTACATTGAACAGTTTACAGAATGATTAGCTGGTCTGCCTGTTGTCCCTTTAGGTCTGGGGACAACGGCCATGCCCAGGGATGATAACCATCTGCCCTTCCACCCCTTTGACTCCTGCCTCGAAGGGAGTGGGGCAGATGACCCTCCCCACCCATCCTGCCCAGAAGTCCAACTCAGCTCCTGACCCCAGGAGGCATCTAACCTACCTTAACCTACCCTCAAAGCTCTCTAACCTAGCCTCAAAGGCTTCTGAGGGATGCCAGTCTGCCCCACCCTGAGGGTGCACGTGCTTCCATGCTAAGTCCCTGCAGTCGTATCTGACTCTTTGTGACCCTATGGATTGTAGCCCCTGCCAGGCTCCTCTGTCCATGAGATTCTATAGGCAAGAATAACTGGAGTGGGTTGCCATGCTCTCCTCCAAGGGATCTTCTCCATCCAGGGGTCAAACTGCTTCTCTTATGTGTCCTGCATTGGCCGGTTCTTTACCACTAGCACTACCTGGAAAGCGCAGTTTGCAGTAATTCCAGGTCGCTTGGCTAAGGATGGTCCCACCCCCTGAAGCAGGTTCACTAGCTTTGCGGGTCCTGTCCACCATGGAGCAGCTTGGCAAAGAAATCACTGACTCCAAGAATGTTACTAAATTAATATCGGTGTTTTGTGGGGGTTGTATTTCAAATGCACTGGGGTCAGGGACTTTCTGGTTTAAAATAAAACCCATATTAAACTTCCCTCCATCATGTCTGACAAATATGAGGGGACTCAGCTACTTTTCTGTCCCTGCTCACCCCTAGACAATACACCCCTAGACTGGGCATGGCAGGACCCTTCTCACCGAGGAGGAAGAAAATCACCCAGAACCTAGCGCAAATTCTTGTCCCCGCGCTTGGGACTTATAGTGATTGCCTTCCCTCAGTTCTCCAGAAGGGCGGGGTTCACCCTGCCCTCTCCTCTCCCATCCTATGTGGGAGCCGCCCTGCCAGGAGGCACCGCCCACACCTCGTGAGGGTTCCCTGAGACCTGAGATTTCTGCTGCCGCCACTCTCTCTGCTTCTGCTCATCTCTCTGCCTCTGCTGCTGCCGCTCTCCTGGCACACCGGAGCAGGAACGGCTGGAGGGCACGCTGCCCTGCACCTCCACCCTATCGCCACCACTGACTCCATTCCACGTGTCCTGCTAACATCCAGCCTTCCGCCAGCCCAGTGCCGCTTGCCAGACTCTACTTGGCAGCAGGTGGTGTGGGCTGCTGAGGAGGGGAAGGACCACAGTGAAGTCAAAGTACTTATGTAGGTCAGAGTTCATTATTTCAGAGGGTGCAGAGACTACCCCAATGTGGAGTTGTGTTGAGTACAAATACACACGTGAGTTTTCTGGGGAAAAGTGTCAAAGGATCAAGTGACTCAAAAAGTGTTACCAAACTAATATTGGTATTATGTCTGTTTTTTTTTTTTTTTTAATGCATTGGGATCAGGGGCTTGGTGGTTAATATTATAAACACGCTGAGGAAAAAAAGAAAAAGTCCAGGTTAAACCTCCCTCTACCATGCCTGACAAATACAGGGCTTATTAGTTACTTCTCCCTTTTCAAATATAAATCTGTAAGGAGTCCCCTTCTCAAAGATTCCCCTCTGGTGAATCCTTTTTGCTTTTGCTGATGTTTCCTCCTTTAATACTCTTGGGAATATTTAGTATATAGAACAAGCTCTAATATCTTAGTGCCCTTGGTAGCAGATGAGAAAAACAGGAAAGAATGTATAACACATTTATAGAGCACAACCATATGCCAGGCCCCCTTTAAACTATGTCTTTTAAAATCCCCATGCCTTTAATCCTTGTTTCTCATGTGAAGAAACTGAGGCAAGAGAGATCAAGTAATTTGCCCAAGTCACAGTATTTGAATATAGATTTCAAAACTGTTTGGATCCAAAGTCATACCTTTTCTACTTCACTAAGAGTTTCCCAAGGGAAAATTTTTTTAATCACTGGTGAAATTTGCATTTTGATATTAAAACACTTTTAAACCCTACTTCCCTTGTGGGAAAAAAAAAAAACTGTGCTGTCTCCTAAATCATCAGCATTATAGAAGATGAGAGCTCTGAACTCCCACTTGCTCCTAACTAATCCCCTCTCTTCTGGAGTTTCATTTCTTCACTGGGATCCTGTTCCATGCTGGAGGTATGGAGTTATGTGAGGGTGTGCAGGAAGAAGGAGCTTTGAATTGCAATGGTGGAAAGCAAAGAAATTAACTTCTCACAGTGCTCAGATTAACCTCATTTTAGTATGTCCCTTTGTGTATATGCTTGAGTTGCTTCATAAAAGGCCCCCTCTGTCACCTTAGCCTTGATGTATATCAGGTCTCTGGAAGGGACTGCTAGAAAAGCCAAATTGTTTTTGTCAAGTATTTCTGAAGGAGTCTATGGATATGAGACAATGGATATAGTGGGAAGAGATTTCCTAGCTTTAATCTAAACTTAAAAGCTAGAATTTAGATGTCTGATGAACAGGTTGGATTGAGTATCTATTCTTATGTGGGAAGAGAGAATCCTGAGGAACCCTCTAAGAGATAACAGATCTTGAAGAAAGAATGATGCAGGTAAACCTGACCTATAACAAAACTTGGGTAGCAGGAGGGGAGGAATTTATATCTTAGAACTTGCCACCAATGATGTTTTCTTTGGCTGATATCCAAGAATCCCAGAGAAGAGAGTCATTGGCTCAACTTGGGTAATGGCTTTCCTTAAGTCAATTAACTCTAGTGTTCATGTGAGATCATGTAAGAATATGTCAGTTCCTGAGGTGGCAGAGCTGGGGGGCTACTGGAGAAGAGGAAGGATTACTGAGCAGAAAATCCTATGGCTGTTTCCCACATCAAGCCACCAGCAGAAGCCATGCTTAGATTTTTTAAATTTTTATTTGTTTATTTTTGGCTGCACTGTGTCTTTGTTGCTTTGTGTGGGTTTTCTCTAACTGTTGTGAGCACAGGGGCTACTCTTGCAGTGCTCTAGCTTCTCATTGCAGTGACTTCTCTTGTTTCAGAGCTCGGGCTCTAGGCACATGGGCTCAGTAATTGTAGTGCAAAAGCTCAGTTGCTCTGTGGCATATGGAATCTTCCAGGACCAGGGATCAACACATGTCCCCTGCATTGGCAAGTGGATTTTCATCCACTGCACCACCAGGGAAGTCACATGCTTAGATTTGAAGATAGCTGTCAATGCCATGCTAATGCACCAGCTCCATCATCAGTACCTCTGAGTCAGTAAAAACAAATGACAGCAAGTTCTTTAAAGGCTGCTTAAAGAAAGCTTGTGGTGTTCTGAGCTTAGATGGTGGACTGAATGCATATATACACTCATACTGAGCATCAGCAGGGGATTGGACTGGACTCCTGTGGACACCAAAACCCTCAGATGCTCAAATTCCTTATATAAAATGGTGTAGTATTTGCATATAACCTGCACAATTCTCCTGTATACAGTAAGTCCCCTACATATGTACAAGTTCTGTTCTGAGAGCACATTCGTAAGTCCAGTTTGTTTGTTAAGTCCAACAAAGTTAGCCTAGGTACCCAACTAGCACAATCAGCTATATAGTACTGTGCTGTAATAGGTTTATAATACTTTTCACACAAATAATACACACACACACACACAAAAAAAACCAAAAATTAAAACGTTTTAAATCTTACAATATGGTACATTGAAAAAGTACGATAGTATAATATAACAGCTGACATACGGGCCAGCATCAAGTGAACAGGCAAGAAGAATTACTGATTGGAGGAGGGAGAGGAGGTGAGAGATGGTAGAGCTGAAGGCTCCTCAGCAATAGGAGACAGAAGGCAAGCTGTAATTTCATTCACACCTGATGTTGATGGAATGCACATTTGCATCTTTGGAAGTACGCAACTTGAAGGTCCATATGTAGGGCACTTACTGTATTTTATTCCTAAACTAGGCTAGGTGATGAATACATAAGTATTGGGTTTTTATTCTTCTTTAAACTGTGTCTGTATTTTAATAGATTCTTCTGAATGCGTGATACAGTAAGAAATAAAACAGTGAATGTTAGTGCCATTATCATAGGATAAATTTAATCAATGCTGCATTTGGCCCTTGAGCTATACTGTACACCATTCAGTCCAACCTCCTTTTTGTTTGTCACCATTATTATTGAATAACTTGCAATATAAAATTATAGGCTCATGTTTCAGATATTTGGTGAGTTATTAGACTTCCTACTGGTGTTTCCTCTCCTTCATCTGGGTCCTTTATCCTTCTGAAGGGTATGCTCAAGATTTTTTTCACTGGCCTTGATAATTTCATTTTGCTTAGATGTATGGGGTGAGATGATGGATGGGAAGACTGAAGGAGCATATTCTGTTTTTTTAAACCATCAAACTCTTCCACCTTTACTTCTCCCCTAGTACATATTCACTTGGAGTTTACTCAGTTCAATGTAAAGATCCTGGAGACCTGGGATCTTTTTGGCCAAACTGAGCTTGACTCACCGACACATTTCTCAAGTGATCCATTGGTCCAGTGAGTAACATCCTGGAAGAAGCATGAGCTATTGTTAGTCATAATTATTCCTTCACCTTTCCTGGAATGCCTTTGAAGGCATCAGGCATCAATAATATCTGTCATCAAAAGCTCTTTTGTCTGCAGTTTCTGTGATTGCATTCAGCTTGTTCATGGCAGAGAAAGAGTTTTTCTTCCTAAGATGATGGTTTTCCTTTCATAAAAGGTATCCACTATCCAGCCCACCTGCAGAAAGGGAGTTGGCACAGGTTCTGAAGAGCCAGTCAATTCCTTAACTGTTTTTCTTGAACAAGCAACCCTTTCTTGATCGCTCTAGAATTTTACTCTAATCGCAGAAGTTGAGCAACTTGTCAGCTGGTCATTTGTAACCAATAAAACTGAAGAGATTGCCCACCATTATTTAAATTTTGGATCAATAAACAAGACCCATAGTTTGGAACTTGTGTCTTAAGGATTGACTGCTATGGATTATATCTGGACAAGACTAAATGCTGTAGTTCTTGGCATTTCTGGCATGAAAGAATTGGAAATCTAAGTCAAAACCATACCTATTAACTTCTTAGTTATTTTCATGGTGGAATGAGTAAAGCATGAACTGAAGCACTGAGATACGACAGGTTAGTTATAACTTTCTTTTTTGGTTGCAAAGGGCAGAAATTCTTTGATAGCAGCATAGTAAAAGCAGGAAATTTACTGTAGTAAGGATACAAGGGATCACAGAAGCCAAAGATAAAACTGTGATTTACCCTCATGAAGGGATTGGAACCAGGAATTAGAAGGACCTAGTGACTCTTTCAGTATCATATCATTTTGCCTTTCATACTGTTCATGGGGTTCTCAAGGCAAGAATACTAAAGTGGTTTGCCATTCCCTTCTCCAGTGGACCACATTCTGTCAGATCTCTCCACCATGACCCGCCCATCTTGGGTTGCCCCAGGGGCATGGCTTAGTTTCATTGAGTTAGACAAGGCTGTGGTCCTAGTGTGATTAGATTGACTAGTTTTCTGCCCTCTGATGCCCTGTTGCAATACCTACTCTTACCTTGGGCATGGGGTATATCTTCACGGCTACTCCAGCAAAGCGCAGCAGCTGCTCCTTACCTTGGAGGAGGGGTATTTCCTCACCACCGCCCTTCCTGACCTTCAACGTGGGATAGCTCCTCTAGGCCCTCCTGCGCCGCGCAGCCATGGCTCCTTGGAAGTGGGGTTGGTCCTCCCGGCCACTGCCCCTGACCTCGGACACAGGGTAACTCCTCTCGTCGCTGCCCCTGACCTCGGACGCGGGGTAGCTCCTCTCGGCTGCCCCACCTGACCTCGGATGCGGGGTAGCTCTTCTCGGCCGTTCCTGCACCGTTGCAGCCTGGCACTCTCGGCTGCTGCCCCTGACCTCGGACGTGGGGTAGCTCCTCTCAGCCATGCTTTCGTCGCAGCCACCTGTGCTTAGTGCGCCGGTCGTCGCAGCCGCCTGGAGATCAGTGGAGAAATAACTCCAGAAAGAATGAAGGGATGGAGCCAAAGCAAAAACAACACCCAGCTGTGGATGTGACTGATGATAGAAGCAAGGTCCAATGCTATAAAGAGCAATATTGCATAGGAACCTGGAATGTCAGGCCCATGAATCAAGGCAAATTGGAAGTGGTCAAACAGGAGATGGCAAGAGTGAATGTTGACATTCTAGGAATCAGCGAATTCAAATGGACTGGAATGGGTGAATTTAACTCAGATGACCATTGTATCTACTACTGTGGGCAGGAATCCCTTAGAAGAAATAGAGTAGCCATCATGGTCAACAAGAGAGTCCAAAATGCGGTACTTGGATGCAATCTCAAAAATGACAGAATGATCTCTGTTTGTTTCCAAGGCAAACCATTCAATATCACAGTAATCCAAGTCTATGCCCCAACCAGTAATGCTGAAGAAGCTGAAGTTGAACGGCTCTATGAAGACCTACAAGAACTTTTAGAACTAACACCCAAAAAAGATGTCGTTTTCATTATAGGGGACTGGAATGCAAAAGAAGGAAGTCAAGAAACACCTGGAGTAATAGGCAAATTTGACCTTGGAATACGGAATGAAGCAGGGCAAAGACTTATAGAGTTTTGCCAAGAAAATGCACTGATCATAACAAACACCCTCTTCCAACAACACAAGAGAAGACTCTACACATGGACATCACCAGATGGTCAACACTGAAATCAGAATGATTATATTCTTTGCAGCCAAAGATGGAGAAGCTCTATACAGTCAGCAAAAACAAGACCAGGAGCTGACTGTGGCTCAGATCATGAACTCCTTATTGCCAAATTCAGACTGAAATTGAAGAAAGTAGGGAAAACCATTAGACCATACAGGTATGACCTAAATCAAATCCCTTATGATTATGCAGTGGAAGTGAGAAATAGATTTAAGGGCCTAGATCTGATAGATAGAGTGCCTGATGAACTATGGAATGAGGTTCATGACATTGTACAGGAGACAGGGATCAAGACCATCCCCATGGAAAAGAAATGCAAAAAAGCAAAATGGCTGTCTGGGGAGGCCTTATGAATAGCTGTGAAAAGAAGAGAAGTGAAAAGCAAAGGAGCAAAGGAAAGATATAAGCATCTGAATGCAGAGTTCCAAAGAATAGCAAGAAGAGATAAGAAAGCCTTCTTCAGCGATCAATGCAAAGAAATAGAGGAAAACAACAGAATGGGAAAGACTAGAGATCTCTTCAAGAAAATTAGAAATACCAAGGTAACATTTCATGCAAAGATGGGCACAATAAAGGACAGAAATAATATGGACCTAACAGAAGCAGAAGATATTAAGAAGAGATGGCAAGAATACACAGAAGAACTGTACAAAAAAGATCTTCACAACCCAGATAATCACGATGGTGTGATCACTGACCTGGACCCAGACATCCTGGAATGTGAAGTCAAGTGGGCCTTAAAAAGCATCATTACGAACAAAGCTAGTGGAGGTGATGGAATTCCAGTTGAGCTATTTCAAATCCTGAAAGATGATGCTGTGAAAGTGCTGCACTCAATATGCCAGCAAATTTGGAAAACTCAGCAGCGGCCACAGGACTGGAAAAGGTCAGTTTTCATTCCAATCCCAAAGAAAGGCAATGCCAAAGAATGCTCAATCTACTGCACAATTGCTCTCATCTCACATGCTAGTAAAGTAATGCTCAAAATTCTCCAAGCCAGGCTTCAGCAATATGTGAACCGTGAACTTCCTGATT
>NW_011495048.1:8412789-8443280 GCF_000754665.1 Bison bison bison
CCAAAGCCTTTGACTGTGTGGATCACAATAAACTGCGGAAAATTCTGAAAGAGATGGGAATACCAGAACACCTGATCTGCCTCTTGAGAAATTTGTATGCAGGTGAGGAAGCAACAGTTAGAACTGGACATGGAACAACAGACTGGTTCCAAATAGGAAAAGGAGTACGTCAAGGCTGTATATTGTCACCCTGTTTATTCAACTTCTATGCAGAGTACATCATGTGAAACACTGGACTGGAAGAAACACAAGCTGGAATCAAGATTGCCGGGAGAAATATCAATAACCTCAGATATGCAGATGACACCACCCTTATGGCAGAAAGTGAAGAGGACCTAAAAAGCCTCTTGATGAAAGTGAAAGTGGAGAGTGAAAAAGTTGGCTTAAAGTTCAACATTCAGAAAACGAAGATCATGGCATCTGGTCCCATCACTTCATGGGAAATAGATGGGGAAACAGTGGAAACAGTGTCAGACTTTATTTTTGGGGGCTCCAAAATCACTGCAGATGGTGACTGCAGCCATGAAATTAAAAGATGCTTAGTCCTTGGAAGGAAAGTTATGACCAACATAGATAGCATATTCAAAGCAGAGACATTACTTTGCCAACAAAGGTCTGTCTAATCAAGGCTATGATTTTTCCTGTGGTCATGTATGGATGTGAGAGGTGGACTGTGAAGAAGGCTGAGTGCCGAAGAATTGATGCTTTTGAACTGTGGTGTTGGAGAAGACTCTTGAGAGTCCCTTGGACTGCAAGGAGATCCAGCCAGTCCATTCTGAAGGAGATCAGCCCTGGGATTTCTTTGGAAGGACTGATGCTAAAGCTGAAAACTCCAGTACTTTGGCCACCTCATGCGAAGAGTTGACTCATTGGAAAAGACTCTGATGCTGGGAGGGATTGGGGGCAGGAGGAGAAGGGGATGACAGAGGATGAGATGGCTGGATGGCATCACTGACTCTATGGACGTGAGTCTGGGTGAACTCCCGGAGTTGGTGATGGACAGGGAGGCCTGGTGTGCTGCAATTCATGGGGTCACAAAGAGTCGGACACGACTGAGCGACTGAACTAAACTGAAGTGACTCTTTCTCAGCTCTGCTTCCTCTGCATGTGTACATACATCCTTTTCCTCCTGCTTTACAGATCAACCTTTCTTTGCTTCCTGGCAGAATGAGGCCACTCCTTTGTTGATTCTGTGTTAGTCAGCATAGTCTAGGCTTTGCTGAAGCAATAAATAAATCCTAAGCCACTAAGATTTTTATTTTTCCCTCACTCATGTCATGATTTTCTATGCATCATCTGGAACATGTAGCCTCCAAGGTCACTGTGGTGGGGAAATGGAGTGACATGAAGGTTGTTTTCAATAGCAAAGCTCCCAAAATGGCTTGTATTGCTTCTGTCCATTTCCCATTAACCAGAACTTGGTCTCATGGCCCCCATCTAACTGCAAGGGGAATTGGAAAATGGAAAGTATCACATGGATAGTTAGCACTAACAGACTCAGTTATCTCTCTAATCAACAGATAACCCAGACCAATTAGTCAAAGTGCTTGTCTCCTGATAGTGTTATATTAGACCAAACACCAAATTTCTAGGAAAGAGACTCTGGCCCAGCTTTGGTCAGATGTCCACTCTGATCTACTATGCTCTGTCTTGTGGGGAGGATCATGTTGTACAGAATGGGTGCCAGATTCCCACCACCTTTAGTATATGACCTGAATATGGGATGGAGGGGCAGTCCTCAGAAGGAGGAGGTTCTTCAGAGAATTAGTGTCTGCTCAGAAAGAAAGCTTTAGTTGCTCAGTCGAGTTCTACTTTGTGAAACCATGGACTGTAGCCTGCCAGGCTCCTCTGTCCATGGAATTCTCCAAGCAAGAGTACTGATGTGGGAAGCCATTTCCTTCTCCAGGGCATCTTCCCAACCCAGGGATCAAACCAGAGTCTCCCCCATTGTAGGCAGATTCTTTGCCATCTGAGCCACCAGGGAAGCAATTAGTGTCCACTGCCTGGAAGCATGTTTTATTTCTGAAGCATCTGAGAGTCAGTCTCTCCATTATGTTATTTCTCAGTAATGGTGTCTGTGTTTATTGAATTCATTATTTTTAAAAAATGTACCCGTATTTTTAAATATTTATTTGTTGATTTAGTTTTGGCTATGCTTGGTCTTTGTTGCTGTGCCAGCTTTTTTCTCTAGTTGCGAAGAGTGGGGCCCCACTCTGCTGTTGTGGCGCGTGGGCTTGTCTCTGCAGTGGCTTCTCTTGTTGTGGAGCACAGACTCTAGCGCACATGGGCTTCAATAGTTGCAGCTCCCAGGTTCTGGAGCACAGGCTCAATAGTTGTGGCACACGGGCTTAGTAGGTCCGTGGCATGTGGACCAGGAATTGATCCCATGTCTCTTGCATTGACAGGTATATTCTTTACCACTGAGCCACAGGGAAGCCCCACAATTCTTTATTTTATAGATAAAAATATAGTGAACCTGCTGGAAGAGTTATTTACTGCTTTTCCAGTAATTGTCCAGAAGACCTATGTCTAGAAACAAAGTGCTTGAGTTAGGAGGTGGTTATCAGACTTATAAATGTAAAAATCATTTTTCTTGATCTCAGTTGAGCGCTACTTGAACACAAAGGTGGCACTGAGCCCTTCCAAATGGGACCATGGTCATAGTCATTAAGATTGTTCCAAGTATTCCCATGCCATTCTCCTTCTGGATATGTGGTAGATTGTACTTCTTTGCTTCCTTCGTAATTAGATGTGTACACGTGACTTGCTTTGGCCACTGAAATAAAAGCATAAGTGACATGTGTCGCTTTCACTCAGAAGCTTTAAGGGCCAGTTGCATGATTCATTATTTTCTTCTTCCTGCTGAGGACATTGTAGAAGCACATGTTGAGTTGGAGTGGCTCAGCCTGGATCCCACTGCTGACCCATACTGGACATTTGGCACAAGCAAAGAACTTTTGTTGGGTTGAGCCACTGAGACTTTGAGACTGTTTGTTGCTGTAGGTAAATTAGCTGCTTCTGTCTACTGCACCTCCATTCATAGTCTTCTACTCCACAGGGGACCCTCACCACTGTGCACAGTCATATTTGACAATCTTTCTCCAAGCAGTCTTCCTTCTCGGTGCTATTCCAAAGAGGGCCAGCTGTGTGGTCTGCATCAGCCTGGCCATGATTGTGACACTTGAGTCCATTTGCCTGGTCTCTTATTGCATCAGTTCAGTCACTTAGTCATGTCTGACTCTTTGCGACCACAAGGACTGCAGCACACCAGGCTTCCCTGTCCATCACCAACTTCTGAAGCTTGCTCAAATTCATATCCATTGATTCGGTGATGCCATCCAACCATGTCATCCTCTGTTGGCCCCTTCTTCTCCTGCCTTCAATCTTTCCCAGCATCAGGATCTTTTCCAAGCAGTCAGTTCTTTGTATCAGGTGGCCATGATGGAGTTTCTGCTTCAGCATCAGTCCTTCCAATGAAACAGGACTGATTTCCTTTAGGATGGACTGGTTGGATCTCCTTGCAGTCCAAGAGACTCTCAAGAGTCTTGTCCAAAATCAGAGTTCAAAAGCATCAATTCTTTGGCACCCAGCCTTCTTTATGTTCCAATTCATATTCACATATGACTCCTGGAAAAACCATAGCTTTGACTAGACAGACCTTTGTTAGCAAAGTAATGTCTCTGCTTTTTAATATGCTGTCTAGGAAGGCCATAGCTTTTCTTCCAAGGAGCAAGCATCTTTTAATTTCATGGCTGCAGTTACCATCTGCAGTGATTTTGGAGCCCCCCAAAATGAAGTCTCTCCCTGTTTTATTGCATAAGTCTTCTGAATTTCAGGGTCACAGATATTTTAAACTGGAAAATTTTTGGATGTGGAGCACTATAGGATGGATGATATCTGAAATAAATATTTAGACATTCTTCACTGCTGCCACCCTCTGGGAGGATAGGCTGAATTGCTATGCTTGCCACAGACTGCCTGCACAGGCCATGCTTTGTTCAAGAGCAGATAAAGATGAAGTGCTAAACAGAGAGCAAGGAAGAGCATGAGACACTGCTGTGGTTCAGTGCAAACAAAGCCTGCTTGTCTCTCTGCAGCAGCTGTAACATCCTTCGCAGACTCCAGACTCATGAGCCACACTCTAACTCACTTTCTAATCAGCTTTGCTTAAAGATGTCTCAGGCCAAATCAGGAATCAAGCAAATCCGATTACTGGTTAAAGGACCAAATTTTACTTTAGTCATTAAAGATAAGAATATGAAAGAGGTATGTGGAGATAAACAGGAAATCTAAAAGCTTATTCAATACATATGTGTTCAGTCGTGTTCGTCTCTGTGTGACCCCATGGACTGTAGCCCGCCAGGCTCCTCTGTCCATGGGATTCTCCAGGTAAGAATACCGGAGTGGGTTGCCATGCCCTCCTCCAGAGGATCTTCCCGACCCAGGGATCAAACCTGTGTCTCTTACATCTCCTGCATTGGCAGGTGGGTTCTTTACTGCTAGCGCTACCTGGGAAGCCCATTCAGTACAGATAGGACCCAGCATATGACCGAACTTAACTTTCTAAAAATCTTAGGAAAAGTATTAATGGCACAAGCCGAGCAGTACCTTGAAGACACCAGAGATGAAGATGAGGTAATGAACATTGCCTGAGAGCAGCAAGAAAGGAAGTCACAATCCTGAACCTAAACACTTCATTGTGCATTTCCTTCTTACCATTCCCCCAAATGCTTAGCCTTAACAGCCCCAAATTATGGTTTTGAAACTTCCCTAGAGAGGCTTAACATCTCCTGTGCATACTTTTCCTGGCTCTGGTGATCAGTGCTAGACCTGTCCTAGGCTCAGGGCCATACCCAGCCCATCGACTGTGTTCAGATGAGAAAAGAGGTGCCATCTTCCTTGCAGATGCTGCTATGAGCCAAGTTGTTCAGCCTGGAGAGCAGAGCACAGATCAGATTTCAACTCCACTCCCTTCTTGGCCTGACCCTGAGGTTCAGGGCCCAATTTAATATCTATACCCAGCACCCTGCCTGTTTGCCCACAATCCTTGAATTTTCTCATTGTCCAGCCTGGGAGCTGCAGTGTTTAAAATTTGGAACTTGGCATAAAACTCCCCAAAGAAGCCTTGATAATGAGGAGGAGGAAGAGAATGATAGTAATAGTTCTTATAATGATTAATTGTTAGGCATTAATAATATTATTATGATAATTACTATAGCAATCAGGTTCATAGCATACTCTCAGAAAAGCCAACTTAATGAATAGTGCTGCTAAATTCTCCTACTAATAATGTTGGTTTACATTCTTGTTCCTGGGAGCAAGGGCTACTAGCCCAAATCTCAGATGAGAGGAAAAAGGAGAACATGAGGAAGAGAAGGAGATAAAGGAGAAAGAAGAGAGGAAAAGAATGAACTCCCTGCTTAGGCCACAGACCGAAATCAGTGATGTTTGCTCTGGGCATTTCTCTCCTTTCTTTTCTTTTTCTCCTTTCTTTCCTCTCTCCCTCTCCTGGAGTGTCCTTTGCCCTCATGGTATCCACACACACCCATGACCCACTTCCTGAAGAGTGCCGTGTTCCAGAATTATCTACTTTTCTTTATCTACCCCAGCAAACGAATTCCATCTTCTTGGTACAGCTGATTTATAAGCAGGAAAGCAATCTGGCTGAACCTAACCATACTAAGATAAGAATAACAGATGATCACTGTACTTTCCTAGAAGTTTTTTTCCCTCCCTTCTCTTTTTTATATTTGTTATTTGTTTGTTTTCAAGGGGTGTTTACCAAAGTGAAGGCCCATCCCTGACTGGCTTTTGCTCCTGAAAACAGTTCCCCCAAGCTGTTCCTGCTTCATATAATTCCTTCCCTCTTTTCCCTTAGGTAACCCCTAAGTTTCTAGAGGCCCTGATATTTTTCTACAGTGATCCTCTTGCAAGAGAAACAGCAGGGACCCTGGTGGAGAGGCAATCTAAGGCAGAGGGAAATGGAAGAGAGATTACTTTCACTTTTTAGTTAAGGACCCATATACTAGGTAAAAAGCAGGTTTTGAGGCAGGTTAGGGGCTTTATGTAGGTACCATGCATCCATACCCTGCAGCAGCACAAGCTCCTGGTCCTAAAAATCTTGACAGAAACAGAGTGTTTTCTGTAGTTGAGACATGCCCAATTAAATCTGAGTCAAACATGAATCGGTGCAATGCAGTGTGCATAATAGTACTGTCACAGTATCCCTTAGCTGATGTTGAGTAGCCTGAAATTTCACATTATGGGAAATTATCTTTTTAATTGGATGATTTTGTGGTGAATAACATGTTCCATAGTGAACAGTAAGTGAGCTAATGATGACCCCTCTAAAACAAAGCATACTCTGTGAAGAGAAAGTTGTATTTTAGTGGATCCCAACATTATGTCTGAGTCACTGTTACTGGAGGTTGACAAAGACAGACTGGTTGCTGGAATATTGATTCCACAACTGGTAGAAAATACCAGAAAAATAATCTTGAAATGCAAAACAAAGTAAATCTATTACTTTAATTCATCTTTCAGGACTTCATTAGGAAATCACTTAAGTTAGACAACTGAAGGCTTTTGCTAGAGTTTCCCCAGCTTCTTGCCTCTGCTTCATTTGCACAAACATAAAAGGAATGTGCTGGTCTTTTCTTTTCATTCTAAAAACAGATTGGAAGAACTTGTTGAGAATATTTGATAGGACTAAGCTCAAGAACAAACAGTCAGAGGAATTGTCTCCTTGGAGTCAAGTTTGGGTTGAGGAAGGGCTTACTCAGCGCCCAGGGTACTCAGCGCTCTCCAGAGAGACCGGTACCCAAAGGCTGCACAGTGGGAGGGGTGAACAGCGTCATTCGTCTCTGCTTTTAAACAAAGGGGGCCTACAATGGCTATTTTGTTTTCTGCTTCCCAAAAGAACAAGGCTAAAGAGTATGCTACTCATGATTAATTCTGGAGAAAAAATTCCATGCAACTAGAATTTTTTCCAAGATTTAAAACAAAACAAAATGTTCAACCCGTATCAAAACCCTCTTTGGACAACTGACACCGGGTGATGTGGAGAGTGCTTAGGAGAATATGCTACTTGTTCTCATCCTTTTCCAGAACTTGTTCATCCTCATGGCAAATTTCAAAGCCAACAAAAGGCAAAGACAGAGGTAAGGCTACCCCTGGATGAATGGGGAGAGGACAACATGGGTTAGAGTGCAGAGGGAATTGAGAGGTAGAAAGTGGGAGGCATCTTACCACTCGTAAAGTATAGAACCTCTGAATCAATCACTTAATCTCTTAGATCTTAGTGTCTTCATGTGTAAAATGGGTGACAGGGCTAGATCAGGGTCCCAGCCTTCTCTGTGAATCCTTCCACAGTTACTCAGGTTGTATTTCTAGTTAGTTTTCAATATACCATTTAAAAAAATTTATTTTATTGAAGTGTAGTTGATTTATGTGTTAATTTCCTCTGTGTAGCAAAGTGCTGTGTTCAGATTCTTTTTCAGATTCCTTTCCATTATAGGTACTGAATTTAGTTCCCTGTGCTATATAGTAGGGCCTTGTTGTTTATCCATCTATATATAATAGTTTGCCTCTGTTAATCCCACACTCCTGATCTATTTCTTCCCCACCCTCCTTCCCCTTGGCAACCACAAGTCTCTTCTCTGTCTGTGAGTCTGTTTCATAGACAGGTTCATTTGTGTCATATTTTAGATTCCACATTTAAATGGCATCATACGGTATTTGTCTTTCTCTTGCTGACTTAACTTCACTTAGTATGGTAATCTCTATGTTTATCCATGTTGCTATAAATGGCATTATTTCATTCCTTTTTATGGCTGAGTAATATTCTATTGTATATGTGTACCACATCTTCTTTATCCATTCCTGGATAATATATCCATTCGAAATGTTGGTGGACATTTAGATTATTTCCATGCCTTAACTGTTGTGAATAGTGCTGCTCTGAACATTGAGGTGCATGCATTCATCTTTCTGAAGTATAGTTTTCTCTGGATAGCATGCATGCATCTTTCTGAAGTATGGTTTTTTCCTGGATATATGCCCAGAAGTGGGATTGCTGGATCATATGGCAACTCTCTTAGTTTTTTTAGGAAACTCCATACTAGTCTCCATAGTGGTTGTACCAATTTACCTTCCCACCAGCAGTGTAGGACAGTTCCCTTTTCTCCGCACCCTCTCCAGAATTTGTTATTTGTAGACTTTTTAATGATGGCCATTCTGACTGGTGTGAGGATGATACACCAATTTAAATTCCCTAACCATAACATTCTCTTAGACATAATTCTTTTTTATATTGACCTTTTAATAAAGTTATTGATATGCAGTTGATGTTCAGTTGGTATAATGCTTATTCAATATATACAGATATATATTTTATCAGTGACTATAGATAATTTTAGTCTTGGTATATGTAAATTACAGATTGTTCCTACCATGGGTAGCTGGTTAAAGAGAGAATTAGAGGTTGAAACTTGAAAAGAAACTAAAGCAGAGACAAAGTTGCGATTTTTGAAATGAAGACTGAGGCAGACCAGGGAAAATAAGCAGTAATAATCCCAGGCTTTGGAAGTACCTCCTATGGTTTTCTTCAGGAGTACAAGGGGAGAAATGCATGTGCTGGCATGAAATTACCATAGGCAGATGCAGGGCTGCAAAACTCTGGGTATTGTGGGAGATCAATTCTCAAAGGTCTTTCCATCTCAAGCCTCCAACATTGCTGTGTATTGTTCCAGGGATCCAGGTATTTAGGAGGCAGAGTCTAGGAGATGAAGTCAAATTTCATGTTAGGCTTGGTTCTCCCCCAAACAGGCCCTAAAATGATTTTAATGCAAATAGCTTGCTTAGATATTATCTTAGGAATCAATATAAAGTGTTCATGAACATATTGCTGCTGTGGTTAGCAGGGGCCCAGTTCCTTTAGAGACCTTGGGACACTGTGCAGCCCCACCTGAGTTGTTCCACCCGAGGAATTGGTGCTTTTCCAACCAACTCTCTTTTGCCCCAGTAAACATTAAGTCCCCAGTCTTTCCAGCCTGCCCCTGACCAAGTCTGGCCCTGCAACTGGAAAAAGCCTTCAGGCAGAGTCACAGATATAGTAGAAAGCTCTTGGTATGTGAACGCTGTGGACAAGGCAATAGTGTGTCTGTTAGAGACCACCAAGTCACAAAATTAGAAAGACCTTGGGCATTCAGAAGAGGACCAGCTCCAGAAAGAATTCTCTCTATGGATATTTTTTAGCAATTTTGCAAAATGATTTATAAATATATTATTGAAAATGCAGAAATGAAGATGCTGAAAATGAAAATGAGTATGAAATGGTAGAATGTTGAATATCCATAGTAGTCATTGTTACTAAGGTAAGATGTCATATTTATTTTAGTACAAGAAAATGTTTTCTAATGATTTTTATATGATTTCTACCATAAGGACTTAAGTTCTTGAACCCTAAGTCCTTCTGTCTCAGAGTTCTTAAGAATGTAGTCTCCATAATTGAGGAGTCACTATTGTACAGCCTTTTGTTGTTTCATTTTTTATTTATATTGTTCAACCCCATTAGAAACTGAATTCTCTATAGTGATGGATTCTCTGAACTTTTCATACATTGAGAACAAGTCCTTGAACAGAGTAGTTTTTCAATTCGTTTGCTGATGCCATCCTAATTCTTTAAAATAGTTCCACAGTTGTATTTCTAAGGGTATTAAGAACATGCATAAATTTATAAGGAAACTATATTTTGACAAATGATCAAAATGTGAATAGTTCACACAAGAAGAGGAGATTCACACAAGAACAGTAAACAGATGTGAAATATATCAGGCTCCTCTAATAACTCCATTTGGTGGAATCTATCATTCTGTCTGACCAGAGCCCTTCTTTTTGCCACCCTGTCTTTGGGTTAAAGCTCTTCCTTCTACTCCAGATAAATGGCTCTGATAGGGACCACCAGTTATAGTACCTAACTCCCTGGCCACAGTTGATTGGTTTAATAGTGACAGACTGACCCAAGTCAGGCCAATAAGACTCCTTCCCTAGAAATATAAAGTTGGTAAGCACATGCAGTCACCATCAATATGAATCATGAGAACTTCTGGTGGCCAGATTTCCAAATATGTGAAGGAAGCCAGGTTGAGAAAAGCAGAGACCAGAGTCTGAGGGAGGACACAAGCACCTAGCCATACTCCCTTTTCATTGGAAAAGACCCTGACGCTGGGAAAGATTGAAGGCAGGAGGAGAAGGATGACAGAGGATCCGACAGTTGGATGGCATTAGCAACTTGATGGACATGAGTTTGAGCAAGCTCCAGTAACTGGTGATGGACAGGGAAGCCTGGCGTGCTGCAGTCCATGGGGTCACAAAGAGTCAGATATGACTGAGCAACTGAATTGAACTGAGGCATACTCCCACCTTTTCTTCCTGTAAAAGGTTGAGGATTTTCACTTGAAACCAAGGGCTCCATCTATTACAATGGAAAAATGCAAAGTGTAAATAAATGTGAAGTAGGGGTTTTGTATCAGTAAAATAAGAGTAACAATACATGAACATGAAAGTTTGGGTACATTTGATGATTCTGTAAGCTGATGGTCTTTTTCTGGAAAGCATCTTGGATACGTGACATGATGTATATATGTGTGTATGCTCAGTCATGCCTAACTTGTTGCCACCCACGGACTGTAGCCCACCAGGCTCCTCTGTCCATGGAATTCTCTGGGCAAGAATACTGGAGTGGGTTGCCATGCCCTCCTCCAGGGGATCTTCCCAACCCAAGGATCGAACCCACATCTCCTGCATCTCCTGCATTGCAGGCAGATTCTTTACCCGCTGAGCCATCAAGGAAGCCCCTTGGAATTTTTCAGGCAAGAATACTGGAGTAGGTTGCCATCTCCTCCTCCAGGGCAAAACCACGTTTCCTGCATTGTGAACTGTTTACCACTGAGCCACCTGAGAAGCCTCTACATGTGACATGAATCAGGGACTAAACTTTTAACATTCCGTACAGTCCTAAGCTTATAATTCCATGATTAATAGAAATGATCAGACATTTTGTCCAAGTTATAGTAATTTGGGTAGGTGAAAAGGATATTAGTAGTTACCGAGTTTTAGAATACAACATATTATATGCTAAGAACCATAGATAACAAGAGCTAACGTGATTGGACATTACAGTGTGTTAATCACAGTTTTAAGGCTTAACATATATATTATCTCATATAATTTTCATACTAAAAATATGAGGTGGATAATATTATTATGCTTGTTTCTTAGATGAAGAAACTGCCTCGAAGAGGTTAAGAAGTTTATCCAAGTTCACACAGATAAGTGGTAGAGCCAGAATCCAAACACAGCCAGTTTGCCAGTCCTCATACCTTGAGCCACACGTTATATATTAATTTATTTAACTTTGGAAAATGTAACATATACCAGAGAGAGAATACAAAGGAAAGAAAAGGCATATAAATGTGTATAGAAGCAATTATCGGAGAAGGCAATGGCACCCCACTCCAGTACTCTTGCCTGGAGAATCCCGTGGATGGAGGAGCCTGGAAGGCTGCAGTCCATGGGGTCGCTGAGGGTCGGACACGACTGAGCGACTTCACTTTCACTTTTCACTTTCTTGCATTGGAGAAGGAAATGGCAACCCACTCCAGTGTTCTTGCTTGGAGAATCCCAGGGACGGGGGAGCCTGGTGGGCTGCGGTCTATGGGGTCACACAGAGTCAGACACGACTGACGTGACTTAGCAGCAGCAGAAGCAATTATTAGCATATCTAAAAACTAGAAAAAGCCCACATACATACCTATAGAAGATAGCAAATATGATACATTCATACAGTAAAATATGACATTGTTGGAAGGAATGATAAAAATGAGAGACATATAAAAATGGATAAAGGATTATAGAAAACAATAGCAGATGAGATAAAATATAATTCAGAATGATAAACAACAGGCCCTAACAGTTACACACATTTGTTTTTGTGCAAGCAGTAGAATGGGAAAAGTCTTCAGGGTTTATGAAAGCATGGAAATTTGAGTTTTTTAGTATATTCATGTTGCTCTCGGTACTTAGATATTTCTATTTAACTTTCACTGTTGCTCAGTTGTGTCTGACTCTTTGTGACGCCACCAGGCTCTTCTGTCCATGGGATTCCCTAGGCAAGAATACTGGAGTGGGTTGCCATTTTCTTCTCCAAACTTTCATTGTAAAGTTGATTAAATACCCAATTAAAAGCAAACTTATTAAAGATTTAAAGTAATATTAATGGAAGAAAATAAGGAAGAGAGGTTTGTGAGATTGAAAAAAAGATGATTTTATTGGGAAAGCCTCATTTGAAGAATATAAATAAAGATGGAAGGATGGTATAGTGTATTAAGAGAAAACGTATAAATAAAAAAGATAAATTTTCATCTGCTCGTCTCTTCCTGATCTGCTGCGATCCTAGCAGTCCCTAGAAGTTTTGCTTCAATGCTGCCATCCTGAGGCCCTCAACCAGAAACTTTCTTAGAGTTTATGGTACTTCATTCATCTCTCTCTTGTGGTATCTACCCTTTTTCCACCTTGTTTTATAGCTATCTGTTTGCTTGGCCCCTCTCTCAACCATAAGCTCTATAAAGGCACCAGCCATATATTTTTAACATCTTTGTAGGCCCAAGTGGTCCCATGTAATGCCATAGGCTGGGTGTTCAATATGTGTTTGTTAGATGAATAAGTGTTCTTATAAGAGGAAGGAGGAAAGACTTGGAAGGCTCAGTTTTGAACAAGAGCAAGCAACTGTGATTGGGGATATTGGAAGTGTTGTTCTTAAGAAAGTTATTTCTTCTCCCAGATGGAGGAGGTGAGTGGCATAGTTGTGAGGGAATCCACAAGAGTACCAGAAGCATAAGGTGATTTTGATTTCGTGAACTCTTAGGCCAGTATACCTGTAGATGAAGACAATCCTAAGCCCTGATTGATGATTGCGGTTAGCAAAGAATAATGAAAAGAAAAAAGTTGAAAAAACAATTAAGTGGGAATGGAAAAAGTTTCAAAGGTATTATCTCAAATAAGTCTTATGGCTTTACCCTCATAAGGTCCAAGGCCCTTTTTTACAGTTATTTTTTAAAAGCTGCCAGATTTTGTGTTTCTACCTCCTTTAATCATAGTAGGTTCATTGGAATGAGCCAAGTGGATTGGTCATTCTTTCTAGCACACACACACAGTTTCTCTTTTATGTGAATGATTTCATTTTTAATTTTCTTTTTATTTTAACAAACTAGGAAAGGACATAAAATGTCAAAGAACTTCTATTCCTATTTGAATTCCTAAAGGTTCAAGGATACTAAACCTCTTTCAGCCCTATTATAACTTTGAAGGCAATGATTCAGCTCTGATTCACATGGTATACAAAATATTTGGTTGTTCTTCCTTCCCTCTCTGCCTGCATGATGTGCTGGAACACTTTGCACGTTGGAATTGTAAGCTCTTTGAGTTCAGGAACTAGGTCATAAATTATGTATGATATTTGAGCAATGCCAAGCTTAAATATTTACTAGTATGATTTTATCTACTACCAGCCACACAGACATAAATGTTCCCAGTACCTAATCTCTGTAAGCAGATAATTCCTCTACCTTGCCTTTTAAATCCAGAGTCCTCTTTAAAGAGATTTTTCTTTGCATAGTGGTTGGCTTATAATCCATCTACTCTCACCAGAATGTGAGTTCCGTGAGAGCGAAAGTATTGTCTGTTTTGTTCAACTCTGATGTCCCCATAACTTACAACAGTGCCTGGTACTTAGTAAATACTGAGTGCTGAATAAGTGAATGAATAAATGATTGAATTATCAAGTCACTGGCCATCTTTTGTAAATATTACCCTAAATATCCTATATGCATATGCAAACACAAATGGCTCTTCCATGGCCTCTCTCTCTTTCCACTCTTCCCCACCAGCTCACCAGAAAAACTAAATAGTCATTGGCCATTCTTAAGGATCTGACTGTCTTTCGCTGAACAGAAAATGAAAATGCTTTGCTTTTATAAAACCTTATGTGGGGAACTTGCATCTCAAAAAAGATGTTTGTAATGCCTAAGTGTTTTCTGTTTTATTAAATCCAGATTGTTGGGTGGAGTCCCTTAGCTAAAAGTCACTCTCAAACAAAATGAATTGCTTGTTATTCTCACAAAGAATTTACAGGAAGCAATTTGTAGAGGTTGCCATCAGACTGAAGTCATTGTTGGCGCTAGGAATCGGTGTGTCATCAACCTCAGAGCAGTCATTTAACCTGGGTCTGCTCAGAGAAATCTCCATAATGCAAGGAAAATTGAATTCTACTGCTTCAGATTACAATCACTTTTGATATTATTCCAATTTGATCATGGACTTTAAAATATTTGACATATCAGTTTCTTCCATCCTGCCACTATGTAGAAATATCTACTTTATACGAGCTTTGCACTGTGCCTATCATTACCAACGGCTTCACAAATAGCCTTTTTTTTTTTTTTTTTAAATCTGCGCTCCTAATGGGATGGATTATAAGGCAGCAAACACTTTATGATCCAATAGCTCCAAATTTGGTAGTTTTGACCTTGAATGAAAGAATGAACCTTAAAAAGAAAAGCCTTTCCTCATTGTACTTTCCAAGCTTCTATAGGTATATCCAGGAAATGAATGGTTTGCCAATGTAATCTGGCCCATTCTGGTCGGTAACCTGTCTGATGGTCAAGTAATAATAGCAATCACAACAAAAAATTCTACTCGTTCTGAAGGATCCTATCCTCCAGTCTAGGTGACAAGTGGAACAATTGTTTTAGATAGGCATACAGGGGCATCATTATAGCAGAGAAACACTGGATCCAGGCACGCACATGCAGGGAAGATGTACAGTTCTGTGCTCCTAATTTCCCTTAATATATTTACTTTCATCACTCTGGGAAAACAGAGCTAAAAAGATGGTAACACATACATTCATATCCTTAGCAAACATTCAACCAGTTCCCTATGTCCCAACACCAAGTTGGAAGACAAGATGTTGACAAATCAAAATGATTATTTTTTAGACTTATCAAAATACTGCCCAATTTGTTTACTGATTCAGTATACTGAATGCTGTGAGCCATCAGCACCAAATAGACCAAAAATAATGCAGAAACACATTACTGCATAGACTCCCCAATGACTAAATGATTTGGAATGAATATATCCCTTGCTGTACATTGTACCCAATCATACACTGATGTTAAAACCCCTCTAGTCAGAGGATTGTCTCAGATGGAAGATGCAATAACCATCAAGTCTAAGTGGTTAAAGATGCTTCAATTCACTGAGTATTTATCCTAGAAAAAGATCGACAAGAAATGAGTGGTCCTCTGTCTCTCTGCTCCCAGAACACAATCATGCTCTTTGTTTAGCAGCTGAGACTGCTTGTTTATAAGCCCTGTCATTCAGCACCCTGATCTCCGGGCCTCCCAAGTTGAACAAGATTTCTTGATTGAGTCAAGCCATTCGACTTGGCCAGGGTGGCCTGTTGGCTGCTATTACCCTGTAACAGCTGATGCTTATTGTGTGACATGATTTGGTCTGATAGCACTTACACAGCCCACCTGTGGTTCCCATCACTTCCCATCCCACCACTGAGTAGACAGCCTCCTGCATGGTTCTTTTGCATTTGGGCCAAAGAAATTAGTTTTCACTCATCATTCTTAGTTGCAACTAGCTAATTGGACCCTAGGGTCACTTCTTTGTCTTATATAATTAATCCAAGTCTATTTAGTTAATTATTGCAGTATTTGTTCAACAAATAACTAGTGTGAACATTTCCTATGTGCCGAGCACTGTGCAAGGTGCAAAAAATAAAACAGGCCACACAAATTCCAGTAGACCAAAAAATTAATGTGTCACTAATTTATATCCAGTTTTCCTATTTTTAAGTTAAATAAATGATGTTTCTTTTCAATTAAGTATGAAACCATGAACCCTTCCTTCATAATTTCTTCTTTGCTTCAAACTCAAAAATATTATGATCTTTCTAGCGATCTAACATTCACTTACTCTTATTTTGAGTTTAAAGATATTTAGTTACATAAGACTTCAGGAGTATATTTTGGGGGCTGGTATGAAGTATTTGGGTCTTCCCTGGTGGCTCAGATGGTAAAGAATCCACCTGCAGTGCAGGAGACCTGGGCTCGATCCATGGGTTGGGAAGATCCCCTGGAGAAGGGCATGGCAATCCACTCCAGTATTCTTGCCTGGAGAATCCCCATGAACAGAGAAGCCTGGCAGGCTACAGTTCATGGGGTTGCAAAGAGTCAGACAGGACTGAATGAATAAGCACATGAATTATTTGACCTAAAATAATTTAAATTTCTAATGAATGATTCCCACAAGTATGTATTTTAAAATCTTCCCTATTGTTTTGCATTGTTTTGGTCATTTTTTAATCTTTATATATATAATGAGGCCTGTTTCTGAGGTTTCTCTTCTGTTTCACTGAGTTATACTTCTGTCTTTTTTCAACAAAATTTTGTTATTCTCACATTTTTGCTTTTCTAAGTGAATATTATGGCATCTTTTAAAATCCTAAAATATATTCCATTTTTATTTTGATTGGGATTGCATTAAATTTTAAAAGAACACATTAAGAATTGACATCTTTAAAATATTTTATTCTTCCTAGATGTTATTGCCCAATAAATTTTATTATTTTGTTTATATAGCCAAATACTTCTTATTAAATACTCTTCTTTATATACTTTATTGCTATTGTAAATTGAATCTCTTTTTTAGAATTAGGTCTTTCTAGTTTGTAATAGTTGATGTTCAAGAATCTTAATGGCTTTTCTATATCTTAGATTTTATCTGGCCATTTATTATTGTAGTAAGTCTAAAAGTTTAGCTCATTCTTGGTCATGTTTATGGATGCATAATCAATTGTTTTCAAATAGTTATGTTTTTTTCTTCCATTGTTTATTTCTCTTGGGTTTGTTCAATCTTTTAACATAGTGCTGAACTCCTAAAACAATATTAAGTCAAAATGATGATAGAGAGCACATCTCTAGTAATATCATCTGAAATATTTCTCCTTATACCGTCAGCTAATCAACAACACTGGGGGAAGAGGCAGAAAGTTTGAGATCAAATGTTGCTGTATGGAAAACTTGGCCTTTCAAAAATTTAATAGCTATGACTGACTTATGCTCCTTGGTCTTTCAGCTAAGGTCTAGTAATTATGATATTGTGATGCTATTATTAAAATTGAATCAAGAACTGGAAATATGTTTGTCATGAGTTGAAGTTTTATTCTAATGCTTTGGGTTGACATTGCTATAACTATCACAGAATTAGTTTGAATGTCAGATTTCCTCCAAAAATAGTATTTCATGGTGATTTAAAAGGCTATGTAGCTACTAAGGAATAAATTATGATTTTGAATAATAATATCAAGAATGTTCATTCCTCCAGTATGTTACACTCCTAGAAAAGCTACTGGAAGTCAAAATTAGAGAAGCCAAGTTTTTATTTTCTATAGAAATAATGGTATAATAAATCCAGAATTATATTCAAAACTAAGGGTCAAGTATCCACATTTTCCTAGCAATAACTAGCAACACCGCTTTAAATAAATGTCATATAACGTAAAGCTTTGTTGAGTTTATTTATAAACTGACAATTTATTGACTAGGGCAACTCAGTTACCTGTCATGTGACTTTATATTTCCTAAAGTATCATCATGTTCTATAAATATTTCTTGGTCATTTCTACTATTGCATGTAATGTTTTAAATTGAAGTAAAATTGGAATATAACATTATATGTTACAGTTATACAACATTATAATTTGACATTTGTGTACCTACAGAGTGATCACCACCAAAGGTCTAGTTACCATCCTTCACCAGACAGTTGATCCCTTTCACCCATTTTACCCATCCTTCAACCCCTTGCCCTCCAATAACCACTGATCTTATCTCTGCATCTGTGAGAAATGTTTCCTTTTGTTTGTTCATTTGTTTTGTTTTAGATCCCACATAAAAGTGAAATCATATAATATTTGTCTTTCTCCATCTTATTTCACTTAATATCCTCAAGGTTGGATACCCATGTTGTTGCAAATAGCAAGATTTCATTCTTTCTTATGGCTGAGTAGATTCTGTTGTCTATATATTCACACACCATATCTTCTTTATCCATTCAGCCATCAGTGGGCACTTAGGTCGCTTCCATATCTTGGCTATTGCAAATAATGCTACAAAGAACATAAGGGTGAGTGTATCGTTTTAAGTTACTGTTTTTGTATTTTTTTGCAAAAATGCCCAGAATTGGAGTAGCTCAATCATGTAATAGTTATTTCTTATTTTTTGAGGGATCTCCATACTCTTTTCCGAGTGGTTGTACCAATTTACCTTCCCACCAACAGTGTGCAAGGGTTTCCTTTTCTCCACATCCTCTCTGACACTATTATTTCTTATCTTTTTGATAATAGCCATTCTAACAGGTATGAGGTAGTGTCTCGTTGTGGTTTTGATATATGTTTCCCTAATAATTAGTGATGTTGAATATTTCATATGCCTGTAGGCCTTCTATATGTCTTTTTTAGAAAAATGTTTATTTACATCTTCTGCTCATTTTTAAAATTGGGTTGTTTAGTTTTTCTATCGTTGAGGTTTCTTTCTATTTTAAACAAAGTAATTAAAAGCTGAATTAAGATCATAAATTGCAGAGAAGATTCTTTGGAGTATCGCTTTAGAGCAAGAATTTGGAGCAGAGGTTTTGGAGTATGGCATACTTGGTCATAAAACCTACTTCTGCCTATCATTCATTTAAAAATACTGAATTCTAGTCGCCACAGATCCCATAATGAACAACAGAGACAACTTCCGCAGTCTCATGGACTTTACATTTGAGTACCACTTGCTGGCCATGACATAAGAAAATTTTTAAAAACATCTCTAGGGTTTAACCTCCTCATCATAAAATAAAAATAATAGCACCTACCTTATTGCATAATTTTTAAAATTAAACTAGGTAATGTCTGTAAAGCACCTAGCACATGTGCCTAGTTTTATATTTTAACATCTGCTTTTGAAAAGAATTGTAAGAAATAGAAATTCATAAAAAAGGAGAACCTTTAAATCATCCATAATCTTATCATCTAAATATAACTGTTATTGCTATTTTAATATAATACTTCCAAATTTTTCTATGCATTTTTTTCAAACTTTAGACTTTTTAATTTTATTTGGTTATAGCCAATTAACAATGTTGTGGTAGTTTTAGATGAACAGCGAAGGGACTAAGTCATACATATACATATATCCAATCCCCTGGAGAGGGGAACAGCTACCCACTCCAGTATTCTTGCCTGGAGAATTCCATGGACAGAGAAGCCTGGTGAACTATAGTTCATGGGACTGCAAAGAATCAGACACAGCTGAGCAACTAACAAACACATTTATCCTCAAACCCCCTCCCATCAAGGCTGACACGTAACATTGAGCAGAGTTCCATGTGCTATACAGTAGCTCCTTGTCAGTTATCCATTTTGAATATAGCAGCATGTACATGACCTTCCCAAATTCACTGTCCCTTCTCTCTGGCAACCTTAAGTTCATTTGCTAAGTCTGTGAGTCCCTTTCTGTTTTGTAAGTTCATCTGTAACATTTCTTTTTAGATTCCACATATACAGGATGTCATACAACATTTCTCCTTCTCTGACTGACTTACTCAGTAAGTAAGTCTGACTCTCTCTAGGTCCATCCATGTTGCTACAAATGGCATTATTTCACTCTTTTTAATGGCCGAGTAATATTTCATTGTACGTGTGTACCACATCTTCTTTATCCCGTCCTCTGTCAATGACCATTTAGGTTGCTTCTGTGTCTTGGCCATCGGAAGCAGTGCTGCAATGAACACTGGGGTACATGTATCCTTTCAAATCATATTTTTCTCTGGATGTATGCACAGGAGTGGGATTGCAGGGTCATGTGGTAGCTCTGTTATTAGTTTTTTAAGGAACCGCCATACTGTTCTCCATAGTGACTATACCAATTTGCATTCCCACCAACAGTGCAGGAGGGTTCCTTTCTCTCCACACTCTCTCCGACATTTGTCGTTGGTGGATTTTTTGATGATAGTCATTCTGGCCGGTGTGAGGTGATACCTCACTGTAGTTTTGATTTGCATTTCTTTAGTAACTAGCAATGTTGAACATCTTTTCATGTGCTTACTGGCCATCTGCATGTCCTCTTTGGAAAAATGTCTATTCAGACCTTATGCCCATATTTTGAGTGGGCAGTTTGTTTTGATGTTGTTAAGCATCATAAGCTGTTTATAAATTTTGGAGACTAATCCTGTATCGTTCACATGATTTGCAAATATTTTCTCCCAATTTGTGAGCTTTTTGTGTTGTTTTCTTTTTCATGCATATATTTTTAAAAACTATACCATATACTTTTATTTTAACATCCATTTTGCCTAATTGCCCTTCAAAAAATGTTGACTGTGTACTCCCACCAGTTGTATGTGGGAGTTCTGTCTCTTTCTGGAGAGATTTTATATCAATTGAAAACTTTTTGGGAGAATGCTGCTCTCATTAGATTATGCTAATTTTTCTATAGCTATTTACTATAACTTCTAAATAAAAAACAAGACCACTAGGTATGTGTCATAATTAGAAACTTTTTGGCTGCTAAGAACCCACTCAAGCTACTTCAAAAGCAGAATAAGGCTATGTGTAGATGGGAACCCGAACCAGAGTCAGAAAGCCATCAGGTCCCCAAGTAGTTACCCCTTCTGCCTGCCTTTCAAGAGTCCCATAAGTTTTTCCATCAACAAACTCATGGTATCTCTGCTTCCCTTTGTGCATCAGCTGATGCCACCACCCAGAGGCTGGCTTCCAGCTTGCACATGGCCTATAGTGGCCATGTCATGACCTTTCAGTCCAGCTCTTATGGTTATTTACCCTCATTTCAGCTTTTCAATTCCAAGTTCCTAAAGCAGAATATAATTGACCCAGCTCATCTTTTGAACCAGTAAATCCAAAGCAGGGGTCACTGAACAACCTTTGGATGGGTGCACTGGGTCAAGTGTCTGTCCTTCATCTGATCAGCTGTAGCCAGAGGGCAGGATCGTGTCATACAGAGTATGACTACCAGAGCACAGTGGTATGAGCAGGGAAGGGTACATGACAAGGCAGCCAGACTTGGAATGTATTAAACAAGGATTTTTGTCAGATGTAAAGAGTAGTGTAATAGGTATGATTTTGATGGTCTAGTATTTGGAAGTAATTTTAATGGTTTATGGAGGTAGTGGTTTGGAATATTTGAAATTTGAACTGTCCTCTCAAATTTAGAGCTTTCTAGTCACCAGAGTAAGCAAGGTACAGTAGAAAAAAAATCCTAGGATCTGAAATCAGCTTATTGTAAGTATTTATAGCATATATTTTTAGAACATGAACTAAAATAATCAAGATTTAAAAATTGGATTGCTATCACTCTACTTCCTTGAAAATAGATTTCTTTTTTGCTTTCTTGAACTACTCATTTCATCAGCAATAAGAGCTTCCCTTTGCAATATGATGTTATACAGAATACATCTGCATTTTAAATGTATAAACTAATCCTGACCAGTGGTGAATTGTCATCTTTCAATCCTACTTCGCATAGTGGGACATCACTGTATTAAGAAAGTCTCCAAGTTTGAGTTTAAATAATGGCTGAAATCAAAGTCACATAGCCTTGAATGTAATCCTGTATCTATGAAACCAAATGTCCACTATGGCTGATTCATGTTGATATTTGACAGAAAACAAGAAAATTCTGTAAAGCAATTATCCTTCAATTAAAAAATAAATTAATTTTAAAAAGTACCCTCCAACCTATGGCCCAGTTCTGATTTTTGTCTTATGAAAATGAATTGGTGAGAAAAAATATTTGCAAAGCACTTAACAAAACCTTACATTTGGAATATGTATTTAAAAAAATCCTCAAAGTTCAACAGTGACAAAAGAAACAATCCAATTATAAAATAGACAAAATACATTAAAAGGTTTCATAGACGAGAATGTAGAAATGCAGGTATGAAAGATGTTCATTAGCATTAGTCATTAGGAAAATGCAAGTTAAAACCACAGTGAGATATTATTACATACCTATCAGAATGACTAAAATTTAAAAATGGTTATCATACCAAGTGCTGGTAAGGATGCACAGAAGTTGGATCTGTCATGCATTGCGGGGGGAGTGTAAAATGGTACAGGCAATCTAGAAATCGGTTTAGTATTTCCTTGCAAAACTAAACATGCCACTAGCAATCAACTCTTGGACATTTATCTTAAACAAATGAAAACTTATGTTTACATAAAACCTATACAACAATATTCACTGTAGCTTCATTTCTACTAGCAAAATATTGGAAATATCCTAAATGCCCTTCAGTGGGTGAATGGTTGAACAAGCTCTACATCCACACATTGGAATGCTGCTCAACAATAAAAAGGAAGGGACTGCTGATGAACTACGTGAAACAACCTGGATGCACCTCAAGGACATTATGTTTAGTGAAAAAAGAACCAATCATATAAAGCTAAATGCAGTAAAATTCCATTTATACCATGTTTTTGAAATAACTGCAAAGATTGAGAAGAGGTTCATGGTAGCCAAATGACAAGGGTGGGGACAAGGTGGTGAGTGCTAATTCAAAGTGGTAGCAGGAGGCAGTTATTTTGCAATAACACGACAGCTGAATCTTGATTGTAGTGGTGGTTACTTGAATATATACATGGGATTAAACTCTATAAAATTATACGCACACACACACACAAATGAATGCTGGCCATAAAAAGATGACAACTAAGTACCACACCAACTGTGATTGGTACATTAACAGTCATATACCACTGTCTGTCTCCTAGTTTGGTTTTATACTATAGCTATGAGATGACTATATATACTATACTATATTATATACTATAGCTATGATGAAAGGTGCATGAGGCTCTTTATACCACAACTGTAACTTCCTATGAATTTATAATTATTTCAAAAAATGTTTAAAAAGTGAATTATAATCATTATATGGCTTTGATATTTTTTCATCAGCTATTTTAAAGGATATAAAGAATTGGATTTACCAGCAAAGATCATGATGCTGTTATTTTTAAAAACTGTATTATCCAAGAGGAGTATTATCTTTTCAAGTAGCCATGTTGGAAGTTTGACCACTTATACAAGTGTTTTGGATCATTGCAGATAAAATATTTTAGATATCCTCCTTTATAACTGCCTGTGGTGATCACCAGTCATAGGCAAGTATGAAGTCTATTATTTTATAGGACACTCTCTTGTCCTATTTTCTCCCCACTGCTGTTACTTCATCTTAGTTCTATATGTTCCTCAAATAAAATGGGCTTATCTGGCACAGATGGAACACCTGTAAGAAAAGGAACAAGAGGGTCCATCATCAGTTTATTTGAATCCAAAGGAAGTCTTTCCTTTGTTTCAGTCACTGGAAATTAATGCTGTGAACTTGTCGAGTATGAAATGTTTTCTCATGTGATGGAAGACTGAATCTTGTTCATGTTAATGCCTTTCACTGTTGCCAAGGTATGGGACAACATTTGAAAGAATTTGAAGCAACATATGTTTATCTTAAAGCAGTTGAATAGCTAATGTCAAGGAAACATTTGATTTTTTTTTAATCTACTGCAGTGGCTTTAATTTTTATTTTATTATTTATTTTTTATTGAAGTAGAGTTGATTTACCAACTGATTTTTTTGGAATTTAAGTTTTCATGACTCTTGGTCTTTGGGAATTAAATGCCTCTAAGAGATGCAGCTAAGACTCCCTATCGAGGCTCACAAGATTGTATTTTCTTACTGATGTGATGTCAGAAGGTGAGGAAACTGAACCCAAGGCTGCAGAAGGAAAAAAAAAATGTGTCACTTACTTGTTCAAGGAAGTACAGGTGTTAAGATTCAAACTGGCCATGTGGATTTTGCAGATATTACCTGATGTTCTTATTTGTTTCACATTGAAGAACTATCTCTGACTCAGTGGAACCACAGATTTTGAAACATTATATGACTATGCAGTAGAAATAAAGTCAGAACTACAAAAGAGATTCATAAATTTTGATGAACATGACTCATGCTGCAAGTTTCTTCAATTGCCCTTAGATTACAGACTCTGAATAAATCTCTAGCCAAGTTGCTCAGTTTTAAGAAAAGCTTGTTGAACTGAAAGCAATGCCAAATCTTTGCTATTCTAGAGGCTAGTAATACATTAACCCTGGCATTATACTAAATTTTATGGCTGTGTACTCAATTCTGGCTTTTATTTGTATCTACCTGGCTGTGAAAATGTATATGTTCTTTTAAAGAAAATACTGATATAAAGGCAAAAAGTCACTTTATTTGATTTTAATCTGGAGTCCAAACTGAGACCAGATTTACTTGCAGGCTAGATTTGTAGCCTATGCCTGTGAGCTTCTGGAGTTAAGTGATTATTCAGCTTTAGGTTTGTGCAGGTCAATCCCCTTTCTCCCTTCGTTTCCCCCTCTCCTCCTCCTCTTCCTTTTTCTCCTTCTCCTTCTCCTCTTTTTCCTCCAAGTAAACTGAGAGTGAGAAGTAGCTTTCCTGGAGTGAAAGGATAGATGATAATCTGAATGAACTCCAGAAATAAGGCACCAGTGTCTTACCTCTTATTGTTTTTGCAATTCAAACAAGAATGTAAAAATGGAGTTGAGGATCAAATTCCTTCTTGTTTAGGATTTAGAGGAGTCACAGTTTATTTTCATTCTACCCAACTTTAAATTGTAAAGTCCTATGAAATATGTTTTGTACAGTTGACTGTCTTTTTATATCCCTTTGCCTATGTTCATTTAATTCTTATCATTTTATTGTAACTTAATTAATATAGAATTATTTGTTGATCGCATATACAATACAAATAGTTTGTAAAGTAGAAAGTAAAAAACTCTAACCACTCACATATTCCCCCAGCCCCTTTCCACACCCATTCCCAAGAAGCAAACACAAACTTCTGACATCTTTCCAGACATTTCTGAAGAACATTCAGGAACACATGTTTTCACAAAAATGAAATCATACTTTGCATATTGTTACATAACTTTTTACTAATTCATCAGACTTAATGGCAAAGAATATAAAAAAGAATGTATACATATGTATCTATGTTGTTTTGTTTTGCTTTTTTAAATTCCACATATGAATGAAATTATACTGTTCTTGTCTTTCCCCTCTTTGCTTATTTTCACTTAGCATAATAACTTCAAGGTCCATCCATTATCACAAATGACAAAATCTCATTCTTTTTTAATGGCTGAATAGTATTCATCGTATACATTGTATATATGTACTACATCTTCTTTATACATCTTGAAAGCAACCAACTTAAGTTGTTTCCATATTTTGGCTATTGTAAATAATAGTGCAGTGAACATAGGGGTGCATATATCTTTTCAAATAACCATTTTCTTATGGTGTGGGGGAATACCTATAAGTGGAATAGATCATATGGTAGTTCTAGTCTCAAATTTTTAAGGACTCTCTATACTGTTTTCCATAGTAGCTACACCAATTTACATTCCCACCAATAGTGCACAGGCTTCTCTTCTTTCCACATTCTCTCCAACACTGTTACTTCTTGTCTTTTTTATAATAGCTCTTCTAACAGTTGTGAGGTGGTATCTCATTAGTTTTGATCTTCATTTACCTAATAATTAGTGATGTTGAACATCTTTTCTTATGCCTGTTGGCCATCTGTAGTCAGACACAACTGAGCGACTTCCCTTTCACTTTTCACTTTCTTGCATTGGAGAAGGAAATGGCAACCCACTCCAGTGTTCTTGCCTGGAGAATCCCAGGGACAGTGGAGCCTGGTGGGCTGCCGTCTATGGGTCGCACAGAGTCAGACACGACTGAATCGACTTAGCAGCAGCAGCAGCAGCAGCAGCAGGTCCTCTTTGGAAAATGCCTATTCAGATCTTCTGCTCATTTTTTAAACGGGTTGTTTGTGGGATCTCATTTTGAATTTATATGTTCCTAATTGCCAGTGAAGTTGACCATCTTTTCATGCTTATTAGGTATTAGCACTTTGTTATTTTGTGGGCTACGTGTTCATATTTTTTGCCCTTATTGGGTGTTTGACTTTTGTTTGTTTATTTATTTATAGGAGTTGTTTTTATACTAGTGCCATTAATACTTTCTCGCTAAAAATGTATTTTATAGAAATTTTACAGTTTTGTGCAGTCATCTGTCCTTCCTTTCTTTTGTGGCTTCTGAGTTTTGTGTCTTACTTAGGAAGATCTTTCTTCAAGATTATAAAGTATTTCCTGTATTCTATTCTAGAGCTTTCACAGTTTTGCCTTTTTACATTTTGCTTATTAATACCTCTGGTATTTAGCTTTTAAGATATGTGGTATGAGGAGAACTCTTATTGTTTTTTCCCTAAATAGACAGTTGACCCCAAACTAGTTATAGATTAGGCCATTCTTTCCACAATGGTTTGAAATGACATATTTTTATATACTAAATTTCAAATTTATATAGATATGGTTCTGAATACTTTTTATTCAATTAATCTATTTCTATTCTAATATTATGCTATTTTAATCACTATAGCTTTATAGTAAGCTTTGTTACTTAAAGGATTCAGTTCCTTCTCATTTTTATTCTTATAATTTGCTTTATAATTGTTGCTAATTTACTAACCAAATGAACTTAGAATTACTTTGCCAAATTCCATTTAAAAATTCCATCGAAACTTTCAAATTTGGAGTGATTCATCTTCACAACATTACATCTTCTCACTTAGAATCATACTATGTTCTTATTTTTGTCAATAGTCTCAAATACTTTCTAGAAAGCTTTATGGTTTTCTTCATCTTGTGTATTTTTTTAGGTAAGATTTTTGCATTGTAGTTTATAGTTTTTTTTAATTAATTAATTTATTTATGGTTGTACTAGGTCATTATTGACACATGTGGGCTTTCTCTAGTGGCGAGCAGGGGCTACTCTAGTTGTGGTGTACGGACTTCTCATTGTCGTGGTTTCTCTTGTTGCAGAGCGCAGGCTTTAGAGTGCGGGCCTCAGTAATTGTAGTATACAGGCTTGCATATGGAATCTTCCCAGATAGGGATGAAGCCCATGTCCTCTGCATTGGCAGACAGATTCTTAACCACTAGACTATAGGGAAGTCCTGTAGTTGATAATTTTATTAGTGACATTAATGGGGTCTTTTATCCATTATTTTTAATTAGTTACTATTGGTATCTACAAAAACTATTAGTAATGTGTATGTTGATATTATACCTGTCTTCCGTACTATAATCTCTTATTTAATAGCTTCTTAAAATAGATTATTTTGTACCATTTTTAGGTACGTGAACATGGCATTTTGTTTAACCTTTTCTAATATTTTTCTCTCCTCTTGTGTGTTTTCTGTATATGTGTCTCTTTGTGGATAAAGAGAATGAAATAAGTTTATTTACCTTACTGCATTGGTTAACGTTTCCAGAACATTGTTGAACAATATTCATTATGACAAGCATTTTTGTCCTGTTTCTAATTCCAATGGGACTATCTCTCTAGCATTTCAAGATTTCAAGTTTACTATTGACTTCTGATAGATACTCTTTATCAAATTAAATGTCTGTTCTATTCCTAGCTTATTAAAATTCTTATTAAAAGAATTGTTACTGCCTTGTCTCAATCTATCAAAACAAGTAAGTACCCTCTAATATATTAATGTCATGAATTAAAGTACTAGATTTTCTGATGTTGAATCATCCTTACATTTCTAAATTCTACTTTATAGTGATATTTTTTTTTTTAATATATTGCTGTATTTAGTTTGCTAATATTGAATTTAGGTTCTTTGCACCTATAATTATGAATGAGATTAGACTCCATTTTTTTCCATTTTTCTTTTGTGTAATTTTTGTTGTCATTGATATAAACATAATGTTAAGCTTACAAAAGGAATTTGACAGATTTTCTTTTTTCTTTTTGACAGATTTTCATCTCTTTAAATTCTCTGAAACAGTTTAAATGACATAGAAGTAATTTGTACCTTGGAGGTTTGAGAAAATTTACTCACAAAATCACCTGAGTCTGGAACTTTTGAAGGGAGAATATTTTAGACTAGCTTAAAACTATTTTAAGGATATTGACCTATTTTTTTCTTTTACCTTTTCTTGTATACAGTTTGGCAAATTTAGATTTTCCTAGAAATTCTTCCATCTTATCTAGTTTCTCAGTGTACTGTTTTAAGCTGCATATACTATTCTTTTAAACATCTGTATTCTATAAGGTTATACTTGCCTATTATTATGATTGGCACCACTATTGTGGCTTTCTCTTTTTATTTATTAGAGTTTAGTAGAGGCTAGCTCATTAAATTGCTTTTTAGAGGAACAGTTTTGGGGTTTCAGATTTTATTTTCATCAAATTTCTGCTTTTATTTTTCTTATTTCCTCCCTTCTATTTTGTTGTTTTTGTTCTTTTCCAATTTCTTTTTTTCTGTACAGCAAAATGACTGTTATACCTATATGTATATATTCTTTTTCATACTCTTATCCACAGTTTATCACAGGATATTGACTATAATTCCCTGTGCTATACGGTAGGACCTTGTTGTTTATCCATCCTATATATAGTTGTTTGCCTCTGCTAATCCCAAACTCTCATTCCTTCTCCAATTTCTTAAGTTGAATGCTCTATTTTATTTATTTGTTTTTCAATCTTTTTCTTACCAATAGATGGATCTAAAAAGATTGCATATGTTTCTGAGTAACATTTTGGTCATATCCCAGAGCTTTTTTTTATTCTTGTATATTTTATTCAGGTATAATTTATTTATCATAAAACTCATTCAGTTGAAGTACAGAATGTAATCATTTCTAATAAAAATATAGAGTTGAGAAGCTATCATTACAACCTAATTTTAGAATATTTCCATCACCCTATAAAGAAAGCTTCCACCCTTTTGTAGTCATTCCAGGCAGTTGGTCATTTTTAAAAACACAAATGCCCAAGTCCTGCTGTAGACTCCTATGTAAGTCAGAATTCTGGGGATGTGGTCCTCACATGTGTATATCACATGTGTATATTCTAAAAGATCTTCAGTGATTCAACTTTGATCCAGGTTTGAAAATCACCTTGATGTGAAAAGAAACTATTTAATTGCTTGGTGAGAGAGGAATCAAGGAGAGTTAAAAAGTTGAATAATTCATTGGAACACTGTTTAAGGAAACAGAAATTCTTTAAATTACTTTGGTAACATGGGATCCTTGCGTCCAGGGATTGGATCAATTCATTTTTATATTTCTCACAATGCCAAGTACAGTGATTAACATAAAGATGATGCTTCAAATATATGTCTTAAATGTAGAAGAGAATTTATTTATAAAGGGTGTCAAATCTACAAAGATTATTCTCTAAAATACGTTTTTCACTTAACTTTAAAACTTATTTAGAAAACACTTTGTTTTTCATTTACATTCTGAAGTTTATTAAAGTCTAACTTATAATAAAACATTGAAAGCATTTTACTTCCCCAAATAACACATTTCCTCTTTTTTAAAAAGCCAAATGAGTTCATCATAATTAATGCTGCATACCAGATCCTGTATAATAATAATTAACCACATATTGTTAATTGCTCTGAAAATGCATTTGATTTAATTAGCTTGAAACAGCATTTTCTGTATATTACAAAATGAACTAATGTTATTCTTTCAATTTGAAGTTGTGCTGCCACAATTTAGTTTAAATATTCCATTTCAATTAAACATTTGAATTCTCTGGACTTCTCAAATTAGGTATTGCCATTTGTGGATACAATGCAATATAATAATTATAAAGCTTTTTTATTGTAGTAGAAAATGGATAACATTAAATTTACCATCTTAACCATTTTTAAGTATGCAGTACCATTTTTAAGTACACTGGCTTCCTGGGGGGCTCAGCAGTAAAAGAATCCACCTGCAATGCAGAAACCACAGGAGACATGGGTTTGATCCCAGGGTTGGGAAGATCCCTTGGAGGAGGGCATGGCAACCCACTCCAGTATTCTTCCATGGAGAGTCCTCATGGACAGAGGAGCCTGGTGGGCTACACTTCATTGGGTGGCAAAGAGTCAGACACTGACTGAAGCGACTTAGCATGCGTGCACAACAGTGTTAAGTATATGTACATAGTTACACTGAAGAACTCTAGAACTTTTTCATCTTGGAAAATTCAAACTATACACATTGAACAACAACTCCCATCTGTTACTTCCCCTTGCCCCTGACAACCATCATTCTACTTTTTTGTTTTTGACTATTTTCAGTTCAGTTCAGTTCATTTCAGTTGCTCCGTCGTGTCCGACTCTTTGTGACCCCATGAATCGCAGCACGCCAGCCCTCCCTGTCCACCACCAACTCCCAGAGTTCACTCAGACTCACGTCCATCGAGTCAGTGATGCCATCCAGC
>NW_011495048.1:8443380-8443574 GCF_000754665.1 Bison bison bison
ATCCATACATGACCACAGGAAAAACCATAGCCTTGACTAGATGAACCTTTGTTGGCAAAATAACGTCTCTGCTTTTCAATATGCTATCTAGGTTGGTCATAACTTTCCTTCCAAGTAGTAAGCGCCTTTTAATTTCATGGCTGCAGTCACCATCTGTAGTGATTTTGGAACCCAGAAAAATAAAGTCTGACACT
>NW_011495048.1:8444420-8459986 GCF_000754665.1 Bison bison bison
GAACCCCATGAACAGTATGAAAAGGCAAAATGATAGGATACTGAAAGAGAAACTCCCCAGGTCAGTAGGCGCCCAATATGCTACTGGAGATCAGTGGACAAATAACTCCAGAAAGAGTGAAGGGATGGAGCCAAAGCAAAAAGAATACCCAGCTGTGGATGTGACTGGTGATAGAAGCAAGGTCCAATGCTGTAAAGAGCAATATTGCATAGGAACCTGGAATGTCAGGTCCATGAATCAAGGCAAATTGGAAGTGGTCAAACAAGAGATGGCTAGAGTGAATGTCGACATTCTAGGAATCAGCAAACTGAAATGGTCTGGAATGGGTGAATTTAACTCAGATGACCATTATATCTACTACTGTGGGCAGGAATCCCTCAGAAGAAATGGAGTAGCTATCATGGTCAACAAAAGAGTCCAAAATGCAGTACTTGGATGCAATCTCAAAAATGACAGGATGATCTCTGTTCGTTTCCAAGGCAAACCATTCTTCAATATCACAGTAATCCAAGTCTATGCCCCAACCAGTAACGCTGAAGAAGCTGAAGTTGAACTGTTCTATGAAGACCTACAAGACCTTTTAGAACTAATACCCAAAAAAGACGTCCTTTTCATTATAGGGGACTGGAATGCAAAAGTAGGAAGTCAAGAAACACCTGGAGTAACAGGCAAATTTGGCCTTGGAATACGGAATGAAGCAGGGCAAAGACTAATAGAGTTTTGCCAAGAAAATGCACTGGTCATAACAAACACCTTTAGCCACTATAAAAAAAAAAAAAAAAACAGGAAATAACGAGTGTTAGGGAAGGTGTTGAGAAGTTCGAACACTTGTGCACTGTTGGTGGGAATGTAAAATGGTACACTTGCTATAGAAAACAATAAGAAGTGCCCTCAGAAAATTTAAAATAAAATACCATATGATCCAGCTACTCCACTTCTATGTATATCTGAAAGAACTGAAAATAGGGTGTTAAAGTGAAATTTGCAGATCTATGTCTATTGCAGCATTATTTACAACTGCCAACAGGTAGAATCCACCTAAATGTCCATTAACAAATGAATGAGTGAAGAAAATGCTGTATACACATACAATGGAATATTATTCAACCTTAAAAGAAAGGAAATCCTATCATATGCTACAACATGGATGAACCCTGAAAACAAGATGCTAAGTGAAATAAACTACAAATAAAACACAAAAAGACAAAATCTGCATTATTTCCCCTTTAAGAGGAGAGTCCCTTGGACTGCAAGGAGATCCAACCAGTCCATTCTAAAGGAGATCAGTCCTGGGTGTTCTTTGGAAGGAATGATGCTAAAGCTGAAACTCCAGTACTTTGGCCACCTCATGCGAAGAGTTGACTCATTGGAAAAGACTCTGATGCTGGGAGGGATTGGGGGCAGGAGGAGAAGGGGACGACAGAGGATGAGATGGCTGGATGGTATCACTGACTCGATGGATGTGAGTCTCAGTGAACTCCGGGAGTTGGTGATGGACAGGGAGGCCTGGCGTGCTGCGATTCATGGGGTCGCAAAGAGTCGCACACGACTGAGCAATTGATCTGATTCTAAAGGTATCAGATGATATTTCACTGTGGTTTTGATTTGCATTTCCCTGGTAATTAGTGATAGTGAGCGTCTTTTTATATGTTTGTATGCTCTTTGTATATCTTCTTTGGAGAAACTTCTGTTGAAGTTTTCCGCCCATTTCTGAATTTTACTGTTGAGTTGTACAAGTCCTCTATACCTTTTGGATATTGATCCTTTATCAGATATATGGTTTGAAGATATTTTCTTCCATTCTGTAGTCTTTTCACTCTGTTAGTTATTTCTTTTGCTGCACAGAAGTTTTAAAGTTGATGTAGTCTCATTTGTCTATTTTTGCTTTTGCTACCTGCTTGTTTCATGTCACATCCTTGGAATTATTGCCAAATCAAATGTCAAGAAGATTTCCCCTGTATTTTCTCTAGGAGTTTTATTGCTTCAGGTCTTATGTTTAGGTTTTTAATCCATTTTGAGTTAATTTTTGTATATGATATAAGTTGAACATCCAACTTCATTCTTTTTCATGTGGCTATCTAGTTTTCCTGACACCATTTGTAGAAGAGACTATTCTTTCCCCATATGATATATTAGGTCTTATTTCTGGATTCTCTACTGTTCTGTTGGTTTATATGTCTGTTTTTATGCCAGTATCATGGTTTGATTACTATAGCTTTGTAGTATGCTTTTAAACAAGGAAATTTGAGACCTGTAGCTTTGTTTTTCCCTCTCAAGATTAATCGACTATTATGGGTCCTTTGAAATACCATATGGATTTTAACATGATTTTTTTCTATTTTTGAAAAAAAAAAAATCATTGGAATTTTGATAGGGATTGCATTGAATCTGTGTAAATCTTACATAAATCTGTATTTGTGTAATGTAGACATTTTAATAATACTAAGCCTTCTGATCTATTAATATGATATGTCTTTCCATTTATTTGTTTCTTCTTTAATTTCTTTCAGCAATGTTTCATAGTTTTCTGTGTATAAGTCTTGCTTCCTTGGTTAAGTTTATTCTAAGTACTTTATTCTTTTTGATGCTATTGTCATGGGGTTGTTTTCTTAATTTCTTTTCAGATTGTTCATGTATTGATTTACAACTGATTTTTGTGTGTTTATTTTGTATCCTGAACTTTGCTGAATTCCTTTATTAATTCCCACAGGTTTTTTTGTATGTAGAATGTTTAGGATATTCTATACAAAAGATCATGTCATCTGCAACCAGAGCTAATTTTACTTTTTCCTTTCCTGTTTGGATGTCTATTTCTTTTTTCTTAGCTGATTTCTCTGGCTAGGACTTTCAGTACTATGTTGAATAGAAGTGGCGAGATTCTAGATTGTTCTTAATCTTAAAGGGAAAGCGAAAGCTGAAACTGAAAAGTTTTTCATCATTTAACTTAAAATTTGTTTTAGTACCTAATGAAATGAAAAGTTGCCAATATACTAAAACAAATTTCCTTAGGGTGAGAGCCAGTCACAATCTTAATGAAGGTCATGAGAGAAAAATATGGTAATAGCTGATACACTAGTCAAAAGTTCAAACTAAGCAAACTTGTGTTCTATTCCAAGTCAGTCACGAATTTGCAGTGAGGCAAGCTTTTTTTTCTCCACCAAGTATCTGTTTTCCCTTCTATGAAATGGGATAATTTTTTAGAATAATTTTGTCTCTCTAAGATTTTATCTCTTTATGTTTTATGTGTATGTAAATTACTTTGTACTAATTGGTGATAAGAATAACTTCAGTTGAATGTGAGATTACAGCAAAATCTTTTTATTGGAAAAGATTATTGAGATCTTCATTTTTATTCTGAAAATAAGACTTCATAAAGATGGTAATTTTGGGATTTGCATTTATGCTTACCTTTAAAAATCATAGTAGTAACTACTATCTATAAATAAATAGCATAACTTTATTTTTTAGTACAGTGTTTTGAAATAAGGTAGTATGCAAGAAAGTCTGTTGAATTCCTATTAAATAAAAAGGTAATTCCAAATTGTATAGTATGTTACATTTTCCTTACACGTTATATTAGTTTCCTGTTGCTTTTAATCTAAATCAAGTAAAGGTATTATCTCCATCCTGGGGCACAATTTGTGTCTATTTGGTGACTCGTGAAACTAGATAACAGATTTTTATGCCCCCAAAATACATTGTTGGAATAAGCGTAGGGGAACACTTACAGATGTTCCAGCTTAAAAAGGAGAAGACAGAAGGTAAAGAAAGAGTGACTGGTCCCAAGAACTTCAAAATTCAGCAGGGGAAACTCCATTAAGTTCCAAGGTCTGGGAATTATCCTCTATGGTGTATGACATGGGTCATCTTTTCTTTTTCATGGAAAAAAGTATGTGTTGGCAGCTACGAAATTTATCAGCCTGTTTCCCTCCTGTAGAATTGTGAGAATCTTACAGCCTTTTTTCTTTTTATCCTCTTTCTTTCTTAGCCCAAGCTCACAGTGTTTCTGCTGATATAAAATTCTCAAGAATTTTGTGGGTCTCCCGTGTATGTCACAAGGATTCACTCTATTCTATAAGAAGGTCATCCATAGGGCTTTTCTAGATAATCCCATCCATTCTTGGATTTCACTGAGATAGCTGAGGGAAGTCTTTAAGCTTCTGAAAAACTCTCTGGCTTGATTGAGGGGATCTGTGAGTCACAACCTCTTCAAAGAAACTTTTGTGTGACTGAATACTCTGATCTTTTAGATCTTTCTGAGCTAGTAGCAAAAGTTTGTCCAGCCATATCCTGAGTTTTCATTTTTTCTCTAGAGCACACTTTGCTGACAGTCAATCTCTTGATTTTCATGTCCTTTCTAATCTGGATAGGTTGAGAGTTTCCTAGATTATCAAAATCTGGATCCTATTTGTTTAACAGTTCTTTTCTCAATTTATTTATTTTCTTTCACATTTTACTATAAACAACTAGAGGAAAAATATTTGCATCTTCAACACTTTGCTTGGAAATCTACCAGCTGAATGTCCAGTTTTATAATTTATAAATTCTGCTTTCCACAGAACTGCACAATACAAATCCTTAAAGTACCTATTTCTACTAACGGTCTATTCAATGCAATCTAGACTTTTTTCTACCATACTTCTCTAATAATCTTCCAGCCTATGCCCACTGCCCAATTCCAAAGCTACTCTCATATATTTAATTATGTTACAGCAGCATCTCATTTCTAGGTACCAAAATCTGTATTAGTTTTCTACTGTTGCCATAACAAATAACCACAAACCCATTGACTTAAAACAGCACAAATTTATTATCTTGCAGTTCTGTAGATTAGAAGTCTGACACTCATTGAAATAAAATCAAGGTATCTACAGGGCTGCTTTTCTTTATGGAGGCTCTAGGGGAGAATTTGTTTCCTGCTCACTCAGATTGTTGGCAAAATTCAACAATTCCTTGTGTTTGTAGGACTAAGGGCCCCATTTGCTTCTTGGTGTAACATGAGGTTATTTTAAGCTTCTACAGACCACTGAACTTCTTTTTTTTAAACTTTTTATTTTGTTATTTGGGGTATAGCCAATTAACAAGCCACTGAACTTCTTAATATATAGGCCCATTGCTCTGCAAAGCCCACAAAGGCAACTTCTCACATCACATCTCTCTGACTTCCATAGCTTTTCATATGGAAAGTTGCCTTAGTTACTCATTACCAAAGGTTCTATAATCTCATCATTTTTCTTTATTTTTATTCCCAGAGTCACTTAGAAACCTGTTTTAAAATGTTCAAATTGTCAGACTTGGGGCTAGCATGTGTGTGTGTGTGTGTGTGTGTGTGTGTGTGTGTAGTGCAATATGCTAAGAGAATGTAACATTTATGGTTTCAACTTTGGGAATTTTATTGAGATTGTCTTTGTGACTTAGTACATGATCAGTTTTTATAAAAGTTCCATAGACATCTGAGAAAAACATGTATTTTCTGTTTATTTGGTATGAAGTTCTATGTATCAGTAAGATTTAGTTTGTAACTGTGTTAAACCAATACTCTGTATCCTCATTTATTTTCATCAACTTAGTCTGCCAAATTTTTAGAGAGATGTACTAAAGTATACATTCTATTTTGGATTGTGAATTATTCAATGTTTTTCTGGGAGAGAAGAAGCACTATGTAGACCTAAATCATGTTATATATAACCCGTGATCCTGAAGAGAAATATAACTAATTAAAACTGAAGAAATCTGTTTACATAGTATCACAAAAGCATCCTGATGAATTTTTGCCAGTTCTGCTTCTTGCATTTACTATACCAACCGCACTCATACTCAAACAGTTTCTTGTTTATTTCTCATCAGTTTTCCTGAACATAGCATATTTTTTGTTTCTCAAGGTCAACAATCTAGAAATTTTGAAAGAATAAAATAGTTCAAGAAACTGGTGAAGCATTCTGAGAGCAATATGGGGCTTTATAACCAGGTTATTCCCCAGATCTCAAGGAAGGAAAGTTGGGAGACACAGCATTTCCAGGAGTCAGATCTTTACTTGCAGAATTTTTAGTATGGAATAGACTTTCTATTGACTTGCGTTTTGTAAAATAGCAAAATGAGTTTGGAAAGTAAGCTCAGTACTGAATTGGTGAATTAATTTCATGAGTTTGTTGATTTTGTTTTTGTTTTACATCTTACAGCTTAGTCTAGTGACCACTACTATAAAGAACTATGGTATATAACTGTCTTACTGTAACATCCCAAATGCTGCCTTAAAAGAAAGAGAATTTTTATAAAATCACATAATCCCTGTCTTAAATGCAGCACAGTCTACATTCCTATGTGAAGACCTATCGAGGGTATACTCAGAAAAAATTCCTCCCATTTTTTTCAAAATTTATGGGTTTTCATTGTAGAACTGCTTTTTCGTTAATTTTATCTTAAGGACCTTAAGTGTCCTGTAGTTAAATATGCTTAGTTTAGGAGAGTTAAGAAAATGTAAAACCTATTTTAAGAACCACTCTTTGCTAACTTACTTTTTCTGGAAGCAAATTCAACAGGGTTCTATGCAATAATGGGCCAGTGAAGATTTACTGTCTTAGTCATTTTGAGGGCTGAACCTCCTGGCTTTCTATGCCTTACTAAACTAGTTACTCTGCTGAACTATGAATTAACAAAATAAAAACCATCAGCAGCATGAAAAGAAAGCTGCTGCAATATCCTCTTATCAGAAAAAAAGAGACAAGGCACAAAATCTTCGGCTTTAGGAACAAATAGTAAATCATTTATGCAAGAGAGATTTGGGAGAGGAAATGTGGCATCCAGACAAATAAATAAAATACTGACAGTGCAGTATTAAAATGAAGTTAGCTAGCATTTAACCAAAGAGTGAAAATAGCCTGATTTTAGCTTCAGGCTGGTTGAAGAGCACAAACTTCTTAGGCTACATATGCTGACCTGCAGACAGAATTTTCTTGTCAATTCACACTTCACAGGCTTTCCCAAGAAACATATTGTCAAGTTTTAGATGTGCTAAGATCTTGATTCAAGATCAGGAAGATACACATGTCTTCACGGGAAGACACATGAAAGGTTGCAGTCAAAGTTTAATGTAAAGGATGAGATTTATCTGTCCATGTCCTTTCTTGTCAGTTGCTCATTGGTCCCCAAGCTATGAAAATGCTCTTTCTTTTTTTTCTTTGCCTCAATTACAACCCCAGAGATTCCAGAAGAGTCTAGCCTAAGCCTTCAACTTTCCTTGATAGATAAGACTGGCAGTTCCCCACTCTTTGCCAGCTTAAAGGAGTCTTTCTTCTTGCTTTTGAATTTTGTACCAATTCGTACCCATTCATTTGCCATATGACCATGTACTGACTTATGACTTTTCCTTTACTGTTTTTTAAACAATTATTTACTTCTTTTCTTTTATTGAACTTACACCATTTATCTTTAATCATTTATATTGGTTTGTAAGTTCCTTGAAGTCAGTTCAGTTCAGTCACTCGGTCGTGTCTGACTGTTTGCGACCCCATGGACTACAGCACACCAGGCTTCTCTGTCCATCACCGATTCCTGGAGCTTGCTCAAACTCATGTCCATCAAGTTGGTGATGCCATCCAACCATCTTATCCTCTGTCATCCTCTTCTCCTGCCTTCAATCTTTCCCAGCAACAGGATCTTTTCCAATGAGTCAGTTCTTTGCATCAGGTGGCCAAAGTATTGGAGTTTCAGCTTCAGCTCCAGTCCTTCCAGTGAGTTTTCAGGACTGATTTCCTTTAAGATTGACTGGTTTGATCTCCTTACAATCCAGGGGGCTCTCAAGAGGCTTTTCCAACACCACAGTTCAAAAGCATCAGTTCTTTGATGCTCAGCCTTCTTCATGGCCCAACTCTCAGATCCATGCATGACTCCTGGAAAAACCATAGCTTTGACTATATGGACCTTTAGTCCATGTGTTATTGTTATTTGAATAAGAGTGAAGGGAAAGGGGTCAAAAAGGTGTTAACCTCTACTTGAACTGGGGCTCTCAGCTCTTGCAAACCCATGAAGCCAAAGAAATATGCCCATTTTAATGACAATTAACAGAACTCAACCAGGGTGCGTGGGATAGTGTGGTTAATATTGATTACTATTATCTTGGAGATAACCACCAGTGGTTTACCAGTCACATCCTGTCAGATACAACCTGTGGGGGAAGCTGAAGAAGGGTGAGTAAGAAAGGGTAGGAGAAAGAAAGGTCAAGAAGGTAGATAGATTGGCTCAGTGAGGAACAGGACCTGAAGCAGACATAGGGGATGGATTAAGGGCCAGGGAAGAGCTGGTCGGTGAACCAACCAAAAGAGCTCCAGGTGAACATCAAAGATAAGAATGGGGCCAGGCTGGTTCCTGCATACTGATGCATGCCTGGATGAAGGAACCAGATAAAAAACAGATATATCTGCACCACAAAAGCCAGTTCAGGGCTTCAAACAAGCTGTCTCTCCACATCTACAGAGCTTTTATGTTTCAGTTGAAAATAATCTATTTCAGAACATGTGGGTCTCTCAGTTCAGGTACCATTCTGGCTGCTAGGAGAAGTCTCTTTTGCTCTGTTTGTTCGTTCAGTATTTTCTGGTGTCCTTGTACTTCCTTGGGGTCCTGGAATGGTCCTATCTTATTCCCATCAACTCCACCTTTTACACCATGTCTTGTATTCACATGCTCTGTCTTATCTAAATGTTCTTTCCTGTCTTCTCTGTATTCAGGCTGCCAGCACAAATCCCCTACTGCAGAGAACTGCATTCTCAGGCACAAGTTGCACTGTGAGGCTCCCAGTTTCTGGTTGTCTTTGTGTGTGTTTGCAATATCGCTGCCTGGAGTGGCAATAAAGCCCTATTCACAGAAGATGCTATGTCAGACTCCTACACTGACTTCTATTATTCCAAGCCTTTGGGCTATTCTAAAGAGCTTTATCTGTTCCTCCCACTTTCCCTAGCATTAGCAGGTACCCATTTCTCCTGGCTATTTGTTTAAGTAGAGTGTACCTGTTTGGTCTGCTTGAACAGAAATTAGGAAGTCCTGTTGATGGTAGCTTACAGGGTTACTCAGGGTCTGTACAGACTTGTTATTTCTCAGATTATTTATGCAATTTATTTGTCTGCATTCTCTTACCTCTGTATCTCTAAAATCCATCTTAATGCAATACAGCCCTTAGTGCCAAGCCAATTTTTTCTAATACATGTTTTCCCTAAAGCCCCAATACCTTCATTTTTTGTTCTGATTTATTGCTGCTGCCTAACCACAGCTACGAGGCAGAAAAAAAATAATAATAAAAAAAATTTAAATCCTAGTAACAAGCACATCAGGATTAACATACGAGGTCCATGTTAAACCACCCAACAATGAACTTTAATTTATTAGCTTGATTCTGATATAAATTCTGAATAAAAAGTAAAATGTTGTATAGATTAATAATATTAAAGTTGCAAAACAAACCCCCTGAAAAAATAGGAAACGTTAAGCAAATGGAGCTGTGCCATCTTTAATTCAATGCTAAGTTCCCAGGCAATTCCACACATGTAGGATGCAGGCTCACATTCTTAAAGTCTTTCTTAAAAAGACTCTGCCATACCAGAACAATCAATATAAGGTATAGACAGCACAGCACAATACTCTAAACTTTAGGGCCTCACTCCCATGTATTCTGTGTGATATTGACATGAAAAATATTTCCTTATGACCTTTCATTAAGTATCACTTGCTTCTGTAAATTCTATCAGATAGATCTATCATTCAAGAGGCAAAAATTGCAGGCCAAGTACTAGATAAATCCCTAAGTGGCCTAAGGAAGGTATTACCCAGCATTTGTAGTTTGTAACCTGCAGCCAGGGATTAAGCACTGTGGAGCTGAGGGATCTAAATCAACAATCTTGGAATGAAAAGAGCATTAGTGTCAAGTGACTTGAACTTTCTCAAAACTTTCAGTACTCAGTAAAATATTGTTTATTTGACCAGATTAGGAAGGTCAGCCTGCATTTGTGAGGGGGACACAAGACAAACAACTTCTAGATAATGAAGTGAGCAAACCTTGCTCACTTGGCTTGGTTTCCCATATATATAGTTACTTCAGTCCAGGCTCTCAGTACTACTGAATCATGGTTCTGTTCTTCCTCTTACAACTGAAAAGAAAGAGTAAAGTTGGCATGTTAATACTACAAACACTAGACAAGTTTTCTAAACAACTTAATGAAATATTCTCCCTTAAATATTTAAATCAACAGGTCTCAACAGGACACTGTGTTATGTCAGAAGCAACCTAATACCAATAATAGTAAAAATATGAAAGTTTGCAAATGACTGACTTTTAAAAATAAACCAAGGAACTCCGGGAGTTGGTGATGGACAGGGAGGCCTGGCAGGCTGCAGTCCATGGGGTCGCAAAGACTTGAACATGACTGAGCGACTGAACTGAACTGAATTGGAGGAAGACTTAAGGTTATCACAATAATATCATGGTCACACATTTATATTTCAATATGTTTTCTTGAGAGAAAAGGCGGGAGTGGGATTTCAGAGGTGAAGCCAGGCATTGCACATGGGCGGTGTTGCTCATGCCAACACCATTCTTATATTTCACAGAAAAAAAACAAAGAAACTATTGGTTTCCATGGTCAGTTTTCTCAACAAACCCTTTTATTATACAGAGATAGAACCAAACCTTGCTCACTTGGCTTTTTTTTTTAATTGAAGTATAGTTGATTTGCAATGTTGTGTTAGTTTCTGGTGTACAGCAAAATGATTCACACATATATATGTGTGTGTTTATGAAACTCCAATACTTTGGCCACCTCATGCAAAGAGTTGATTCATTGGAAAAGACCTTGATGCTCAGAGGGACTGGGGGCAGGAGGAGAAGGGGATGACAGAGGGTGAGATGGCTGGATGGCATCACCGACTCGATGGACATGAGTTTGAGTGAACTCTGGGAGTTGGTGATGGACAGGGAGGCCTCGCAGACCTCCCTGGCATGCTGCAATTCATGGGGTCACAAAGAGTTGGACACGACTGAGAGACTGAACTGAACTGAACTGAACTTTTCCCTATTCTTTGCATTGTGGTTTATTATAGGATGTTGAATATGGTTCCCAATGCTACATAGTAGGACCTTGTTGTTTATCTATTTTCTATATAGGAGCTTGTATCTGTTAATCCCAAAGTCCTAATTTATCACTCCTCTACCCCCTTTCCTCTTTGATAACCATAAATTTGCTTTCTAGGTCTGAGAGTCTGTTTCTGTTTCATGAATAAGTTCATTTGTGTCATACTTTAGATTCCACAAATAAGTGATATCAAATGGTATTTGTCTTTCTCTTTATGACTTCACTGAGTACAAAAATCTCTAGGTTCATCCATGTTGTTGCAAATGGCACGATTTCATTTTTTGTGGCTGAGTAGTAATCTATTAGGAGAAAGCAATGGCACCCCACTCCAGGACTCTTGCCTGGAAAATCCTGGTAAGCTGCGGGCCATGGGGTCACTAGGAGTCAGACACGACTAAGCGACTTCACTTTGACTTTTCACTTTCATGCATTGGAGAAGGAAATGGCAAGCCACTCCAATGTTCTTGCCTGGAGAATCCCAGGGACGGGGGAGCCTGGTGGGCTGCTGTCTCTGGGGTCGCACAGAGTCGGACACGACTGAAGTGACTTAGCAGCAGCAGCAGCAGTAATCTATTGTGTATATATACATCTTTATCCATTCAAATATTGATGCACTTGCCTTTCTAATTATAGCTGATGGTTAGAATCAATTAATTAGATTGAAAAGAATGTGGGCCTCAGAGATTTACCCACCACTAATGTATTATTGAAAATTGTAGTGAAATAAGAAAAAGTGGTAGGAAAGAGGAATATAATCTGGAGAAACAGTGGAGCCTCAGAGGGTGACACTACCTTGGTGAGGCCACCTCAGGCCAGTCTTAGTCTTACAGGTTGAGAAACAATTTTGCTAGGACTCTGATGTTTGTCAGACTGATTGAGACTGTCCAAACTGTGAAGGGACTGCTGTACACCGTAATTCACTTACAGATGTTATGAACATGTTTACAGTGGGGATATTCTTTTCCAATGACTAATGTTACTTCCTTCCTGATCTCATAATACCCTGGGAATTGAATTTGTGATTATAAGGTTAGCTGATAGTGTGGAATCAGAGAAAAAAAGTAGCAGAAAGTCTAGGAATATCCTCCTGGCCATGAAGAGGTTTGTAGAATTGTCCTCCACCCACAGTAGAGAACACCTTTCTAGTCACCAGACTGAGTGAGTTCTCATAGAGGGCACACCCTCCGCTGAAGAACACTGGACAGACCCTGCCAACGTCTGATTTTTTGGATTTCTTTTCTCTGTGCTCTAAGATTCTTGAGACCTTTCTATTCAAACAGTTGGTTCGGTTTCAGTATATTTCTGTAACCATTAGTGTTCTGTAGTTATACAAAATAGAAATTGACTTCCACTAACTTGAACATGAGTGGAATTTATTGGAAGGAGTTGAGAAATTTTACCCAGTTAATTGAAAAGCTGAAGTCCTAGGTCTCTGAAAGAATACATGCAGCTGCCCTCTGGAGGCTTACTTCTTGGTGGGAGGAAAGGAAATAGACATTTAATTAAAAAGAGGCAATAAGTTACGTAACTTTACTATAGAAATACATTCAGATTTATACAGATTACCAAGGAGGGAATGGTCAATTGTCCCTGGCAAGGATTAGGAATAAGTTTCAAGGTGAGGAAAGGCTGAACAGGGGAGGTGATATTTGAACTGACTCTTAAAAGATGAGTAGATATTTGCCTGGTGGTCAAAGCAAGGAAGGGCACTTAAGACACAGAGACATGGAACTGGGACAGAGTGTGACATATTTGAGAAAGTGAATATCATTCCATTTACCTTTAACATGGAGTAGGGATTGGTAAGGTGGAATTTAGTGAGAAGAAAAAAAAAAAAACTGGACAGGAGGCAGAGGACTGGCCATGAAGAGTCATGTTGCAATAAACTGAACATAGAAAATTACTATCATATTCCAAAGTAAGTTTTATGCGTAAAACTCCTATATACCAGAAATTCAAAAAAATGCAAAAGTACTCATAGGATTATTTTTCAAAGCTCAACAGTTTTCTTCTGTCTTCTCTTAGAAATCACTGATTCTCTCCTCACCAATTCCTCACTACCAACCGTAACCTGCACACACACACACACAAGTCTGCATGATATGTCATGCCCACTGGAGTTGTTTTTGAACACTTAGGATATAGGCAACCTTACAATGTAATCTCATGAAAACTGACTAGACTTCATCTTTTTGAGAACCATTCTCTGAAGATCCTTCTCTGGTAATAGCAGATTTTGCCAATAATAAATTGAGCAGTTTCTAGGAGATCTTATTGGTAGGTAATAAAGTATATTAAACCTGTCTTTCTGATCATACTTGGCCTTCAGATATGCTCAAATTAGTTATTCCAGTGGGGTAGAGAGGACAATTCATAGAGCCCAAACTGACTATCAGACCATGCTGGACTCTTTCTCCGTTATCCTCATGGATATGTTAATTAAACCATGTGGTGGATCCAGATACAGATCAATCTTGGAAGGAAGAGTTGTGAAGGATTTTATCCATTCTGGACACAAGAATTTTGACCATAATACTCAGTTAGTATGCCTTCAATGGAGGTTATGAATAACTTGAACTGTAAGGGCTCTTTAGTTTTGGAATTTATAAAGGCAACCAGTGGATTTGCTGAGAAAACTAAATCTTTATTCTGAAATGAGAATTTTAACTTTTAAATATGCTATCATATGTAACTGAATTTGGCTCAGATGGGAAAGAATCTGCCTGCAGTGTGGGAGACCTGGATTTGATCCTTGGGTTGGGAAGATCCCCTGGAGAAGGGAATGGCAAACCACTCCAATATTCTTTCCTGGAGAATCCCATGGACAGAGGAGCCTGGCGGGCTACAGTCCACGGGGTCGCAATGCGTCAAACGCAACTGGGCGATTAACACACATACACAGTAAAGGATATTTTGTATTTAATATATCTTTTATTGTGGATTCTGCTGTCTTTTGGCCTTTTTCACTAAGAAAGTGAGGAAATCCCTAATTAATGTGGCCAAAGGACTATTCTGATTCTTCTAGGTTTTAGAAATCCTCTTGCCTCAGCTTCCTAGGTTGGGATTTTTCTCTTTCAGGACTCTTATTTCTACTGGCAGGCTTAGAGGCTTTGTGTATGCATTCCTCAAAGGGCAGTTTTTACCAGTAGTTTTCTATAGAAGACTTGCTTTCAAAATGCTCTGCAAAATGCTGGTTGACCACTTTACTAGTTAGCAGAAATGGCTGTTATTGCAGTTTCTGTCTGTCTGTCTCTCTCTAACTTGAGTCTTCTAGGGCCACATTATATCTGTCCTATTCACTTTCTGTGATGTGGAAAAGAGGGAAGGGGAGAGTTGGTAATGTTTTGATGCTGTTCATATCCTTACCTTCTCTTTTCCACATCCTTCCCCCAAGTAGCGACTCATAATACTTTCCAGTAGAGTGTAACATTAATAAGCCCACCAGTAAAGAAGATCCAGAAATAAAACCAAACTTACTAGTTTCAATTTTTGTACAGATCACAATGAAAATCTCTAAGAAGCAGGGATTTTTAAGAATACCTAAGACTATTTTAAAATTTTGATTCTCCATACAATCTCAGATTATTACCAGAGTGCATTTCAACTATGGCAGATGGCATATTCCAAAGACGACTGCAACAGTATCTCCCAAACCATGTGCTCTTCTACCATGTGGCATTGCTACTTTCCCATGGAGAGGTCGCTATTCCTCTACCCTCCTGAATCTGGAGAGTCCCTTGGATTGCTTTGGCAGTAGAATACAGAATACAGAATCGATTTGGATGTGATGATGTGCCAGTTCTGGGCTTAGCCACTAACTGGCCTGGCAGTTTAATTCCTGCTTCTCAGAAACTAGCTGCTATGTAAGAAGTATGATTACCTAGAAACCACCCAATGAGAATTTTCCAGTTTATTGTGATCCACACAGCCAGAGGCTTTGGCATAGTCAATAAAGCAGAAATAGATGTTTTTATGGAACTCTCTTGCTTTTTTGATGATCCAGCAGATGTTGGCGATTTGATCTCTGGTTCCTCTGCCTTCTCTAAAACCAGCTTGAACATCAGGAAGTTCACAGTTCACGTATTGCTGAAGCCTGGCTTGGAGAATTTTGAGCATTACTTTACTGGTGTGTGAGATGAGTGCAATTGTGTGGTAGTTTGAGCATTTTTTGGCATTGCCTTTCTTTGGGATTGGAATGAAAACTGACCTTTTGGTGGCCACTACTGAGTCTTCCAAATATGCTGGCAGTTCTCCAAATTTGCTTCCAAAATTGAGTGCAGAACTTTCACAGCATCATCTTTTATGATTTGAAATAGCTCAACTGGAATTCCATCACCTCCACTAGCTTTGTTTGTAGTGATGCTTCCTAAGACCCACTTGACTTCACATTCCAGGATGTCTGGCTCTAGGTGAGTGATCACACCATCATGATTATCTGGGTCATGAAGA
>NW_011495048.1:8460086-8468842 GCF_000754665.1 Bison bison bison
TGTGTATTCTACGCCAAAGCCTTTGACTGTGTGGATCACAATAAACTGTGGAAAATTCTGAAAGAGATGGGAATACCAGACCACCTGACCTGCCTCTTTAGAAACCTGTATACAGGTCAGGAAGCAACAGTTAGAACTGGATAGGGAACAACAGACTGGTTCCAAATAGGGAGAGGAGTACATCAAGGCTGTATATTGTCACCCTGCTTATTTAACTTATATGCAGAGTACTTATATCATTTTAAATGCCTGACTGGATGAAGCACAAGCTGGAATCAAGATTGCTGGGAGAAATATCAATAACCTCAGATATGCAGATGACACCACCCTTATGGCAGAAAGTGGAGAAGAACTAAAGATCCTCTTGATGAAAGTGAAAGTGGAGAGTGAAAAAGTTGGCTTAAATCTCAACATTCAGAAAACTAAGATCATGGCATCCTGTCTCATCACTTCATGGCAAATAGATGGGGAAACAGTGGCTGACTTTATTTTGGGGGGCTCCCAATCACTGCAGATGGTGACTGTAGCCATGAAATTAAAAGATGCTTACTCCTTGGAAAGAAAGTTATGACCAACCTAGATAGCATATTAAAAGCAGAGACATTACTTTGCCAACAAAGGTAGGCTATTATTTTTCCAGTGGTCATGTATGGATGTGAGAGTTGGAGTATAAAGAAAGCTGAGCACCAAAGAATTGATGCCTTTGAACTGTAGTATTGGAGAAGACTCTTGAGAGTCCCTTGGACTGCAAGGAGATCCAACCAGTCCATTCTAAAGGAGATCAGTCCTGGGTATTCATTGCAAGGACTGATGTTGAAGCTGAAACTTCAATACTTTGGCCACCTGATGCCAAGAGCTGACTCATTTGAAAGGACCCCGATGCTGGGAAAGATTGAGGGCAGGAGGAGAAGGGGATGACAGAGGATGAGATGGTTGGGTGGCATCACTGACTCAATGGACATGAGTTTGAGCAAGTCCAGGAGTTGGTTATGGACAGGGAGGCTTGGCGTGCTGTGGTTCATGGGGTCTCAAAGAGTTGGACATGACTCAGCAACTGAACTGAACTGAATTAAACCCAATGAGAATTCCAAGCTACCACTGAAAGGCCCTGGAGGATGGGATGCTATGTGGAGACAGAGAAAATCAAGGGACACTGTAACTCTATATGTGGAAGTAAAGGTGTTCTCTTGGGCATCCAGTGCAGCAGAGCCTTCAGAAGACTATGTGACTATAACTGCATGACAGTCCCCAGGAAAGAACTTCCTGGACGATGTTGTCAACCCACAGAATGATGAGAGAAAATGATATTTGAACCACTAAGTTCTGGAATGGTTTGTTAAGCAGTGATAGATAGCTAGAACCTAAGCTGTGGTGGCTATTGCAGAGTCTGAGGGTAACCCTTCTTCCCAAACTTTAAATGGAGTAGCTCTGGGTTTATCTATTTCACATTTGGGGATTCTTCATGAGAAATCATTTAGAAAAGAGTGGCTCTACCTCTTTAAAAAGCTTGACTATCACTGCCATGGGTAATTGAGAGTTGGCTAAAGAAATATAGGCCACACTTGAGGACCATAAAAAACACCATGACATCAAATCTCCCCTGATCAGATTCCTTTAGACCCAAATATACTTAGGCCCCTCCAGACGGATGTGTATTTATGTCTGATTTCTAAAACCTTTGATATAAAGGACTCCAAATCTGGCTTCTAATGGTCCTCACCATTGGGAGATTCTTTTTTGCTCAGAGAAGCAAAGACTGCAGACTGTGTTCTGTTCCTACAGCTACCCTTATTTGAATTCAGGAAAAAGAGCTCATGGCATCTTACTTGGTGATGTAGACTGTAGCTCTTGGAAGAGAGCAAAAACCAATTTCCTTGGTGCCACCGTCCTGTCTTAGGCACAAGATGAGGAGAAAATCATCTTAATAAGGGCATTTGTTTTAATTAGAAATGGCCTCTTCATAAAACTTGCACATTCTCTGGCCCCAAGCTTTGCCTAAAACATTTGAAGTGCCCTTGCCAATCAAAATCATTTGTCCTTCGACACTTAGCAAAGCAATATGTAGAAAGATTTCCTTAAAGGCTTTCAGCATCTCAGCTAAGAGCAGTGTTTTTAGTCTTCTACACTAGTGTTCTGTTTCCTTTTATCATTCATACCATCTGTGATGAAGTCTATTTTGTTAACTCAGAAAACCTCAATTTCTGTAAGACTTTAAGATGAAGCATTAACATATTTTTATGGATTGTGCTACCATTATGGTTTTGGAGACTTCTCATTTCTGTTATTAAAAAGAAAAACCCTGCCATCTAAGCTTCTCATAAGAAACTATTTTTACATTTATAATCTTTAAAGATGCTTATGGAAAGAAGTGCTTTGAACTCTTTCAGTAAGATTTAGCTTAGCCTAAAGCTTAACAATAATGTAATTTGAGTGAGTCTGATCCTACCTGTCAGAGATGCTGCAGAAAGATACATAAATCACAGCCAGAATCTCATCTGAAACCAGTTTAAAAATTCATGTGGCTAAGAATCATTCCTGTGTGATCTGGTTTCTTAATACTGTAGTACACAGTGAATACTGGGATTCAGAGCTGGAATGCACCTTGAAACTCATTTTATCAAACCCATTAGTGCTACAGATGAGTAAACTAAGGCCATGCATTCAGACTGGAAAGTATACTTTCTTTCCACTGTCTGTTTGCACGTAAGTCAAAGTGTGTGTCTTAGAATCAGCAGCATCACCTGGGAGGGAGTTAGAAAATGCAGGATCTCAGACATCACAGCAGGCTGATTGCATTGGAATCTCTATTTTTATACCATCTCCAAATGGTTCATAAGCACAGTGAAGTTTGAGAAGCTCTGCTCCATACCATATTTTCCCCCAGAGAAGGGCAAGCCTTTGGAATACGCTCCTTGCAGATTCAAAATCCAGATTTTTTCACTAATTAACAAAGTGACTTTAACCAAATCTCTTAACCTCTCTGGTCCTCAGTTTCCTTATTAATTAATGGGGGTAATGATACCTATAGTGGAAGCTCACCATGGAGTTTAAATGGAAAGAATGTTTGTATGGTTTCTAGCCAAGTACATGATGGTAGACCCTCAATAAATAGAAACTGTTACTACTGCTGCTATTGCTACTGCTGCTGCTACTTGCTACTATTGCTACTGCTGTTGCAGCCTCTGCTGCTGCTATGCTACTACTATTACTGCTACTGCTGCTACTACCGCTGTGGCCACTACTGTTACTACTGCTACTGTTACTGCTACTGCTTCTTCTACTGTTGTGCTGCTACTACTGCTATTGCTACTGCTAATATTACTACTACTGCTGCTGCTACTGATTATACTACTACCACCATCACCATGGTTATTAATAACTCAGAGAGGGAGAGTAACCTGCCATACATTGACAAGTGACCAAAGTGAAACTAGAGCCCTTGTCTCCTAACAGTTATTCCAGGGCAGCTTTCCCTGGACCTCATAGCTTCCCTTCTCTTTTAAGTACAGCTAAATGCTAGTGTCAACATTCTTATATAAGACCACTTCAATTCTTGGAGTAGAATACAGAAAAAGGAGACCACTTTTTTTCAAGTTTCCATTTGAACCTCTTGAAATGAAGTCAATTTGCTCAATTCTGTATCTTTTCAGGCTGTCAGAGCTTCAGCTCAGTCTGAGTTTCTTGTAGGTGACATCTTCTGTTTCCTTTAACTATAGAAATACTGCCTTTCTCTAATTTTGCTTCTGGCCTCTTAAAAATTTTCCGAAGAGAGTTTTACTGGATCTGGTAGTACATTTGTTTTCTTAGAAAACAGGGTATGTGTTACGGGGAGACCTTGATTTTTTAAATGAGTTTTTTCTTTGTATATTTCAATCTTAGTCCTTTCAGCATTCAGTCCTGCTCTAAAGCATACCTACCTCCCCAGATACATAACCCCACTTTGAATAGTTGTAAAGAAAGGGGAAAAACCCCTTTGTTGTATGAAAATAGGATTTCCATTTGACAAACTAAAATAGATGTTGATTTCTTTCTTTGAGGTCCCAGGGTGACTTTTGATCCCTGTTCTTAGAACTGAAGACATGTGACTTAATTTGAGAACACTGGCTAAACTGTTAACCTTTTAGCCTCAGATACACTAGATTCCAAAAAGTTATAAATCCTTTGAATGGTGGAATAGCATAGTTTTGTGGAGAAGCATTCAAATATTCCAGCAATATTTATAAAAGTACTTTGCATATTCCTCTTTCACTTAAAAGAAAGTGAAGGAAGTATTGGTAAAAACAAAAGAACAGAATCATACAATAAGACCAGTCTTAGGCTGTATCCATTGTGGAAGATAATGCAGTTTCACAGTTAATAAGAAATCATATATGCATGCACCTTAAATATATGCAATTTTTATTTGTCAAAAATAAATAATGTGAAAGATGAAATGATGCATCTCACTCTGTTAGGCAGGTGAAAAGGCACTGGGTTTTCCATCTCCAAGAGGCTGAGACTCCTTGGCTGCTGCTAGAGTGAATGGGTACTGGGATAGATTTTTCACTGATGGCTGCATCTGACACTTGCTCAGTTTAGCAAAAGCTGTGCCTTGTGCTTTTAACAAACATTTAAGCACTTGAAGGGGTCCAAATGAATAAGAAGCTCCAGTATGTATTTTTTCAAAACACTTCCCCCAACACACACAAATTGACCAAGTTCACAGAGGAGCTGCTTTGTTAGGGTCAAGGAGCCTTAAACATGGCTCTTAATTATAAGCCATAGACACTAAATAAGAAGTCTAATATTTCCTGAGAGGAAACATAGGTACACAAATATACTATGTTGTCTTAAATTTCAAAGGCAATGTTCCCAGAGTCTTAAAAAAAAGAGGTCCTTTAAAATTCTTATCTATCCATGTATCTATCTTCTAAGGACTTCTACATTAACCAAACACAGTTTCTAAGCACTTTACAAATGTTAACTCACTTAATACCTTTAAGAATCTTTACCAGATAGGTTGCTCTTATCCTCATTTACAGATGAGGAAATAGAGTCATGAAGAATTTAGATAACTTGTCCAAGACCACCTAGCAAATAAGTGACAAGATTGGAACTCAGATAGTTCGACTCTAATGTCTATGCTGTTACTGTGCTACATTATGAGGTTATTGTGTTGCAATTTTCTTTACACTTAGCTGGTAGATAAATTTATTAGTTGTGGTACCAATGAAACTAGGATGGTGAGTTCAGTACTTACTGTGCCAATAATGTGCCAATTACTGAGGCTCTGCATATGTGATATATAATCTATGGGCTGTATCTTTAATTTCAATGCCTTCAATTAATTATTAGCTAGCTTTTTCAATTCATAAGACTATGACAATTTTTCCTTTTAGGACCATGTGTTATTATTAACTACAAATACAAAAAGCAATCTGAAGCATTATTTCAAAAACATCCTGAAGTTACAATACAAGGGACAAGGTACAAATGCCCAGGGCTTACTAGAGACTTGAAAAAGAGAATTTTAAATGAGACTGGAAAAGAGTTATTTGCCTGTTGAACACCTTGATGCTTTCCTTCCATGCTACTATGTGCATGAAAATCTGCCCTTTAAATCAGATTATAGGTAGGAAAAGTTTTCAATATCCAACCACAACCCCCTCAAATCAAAATTGCCCAATGTATATAAAAAACGAAGAAACCTCCATATCAAAAAGGAGGGGATATATATATACCTATGGCTTACTCATGTTGAGGTTTGATGAAAAACAACAAAATTCTGTAAAGCAATTATTCTTCAATTTAAAAATCAATAAATTAAAAGAAAAGAACCTCCCTAAACAGTAACCAGAATGTTTCTGGAACCACCCCATTGTGCCTCAGCCAGTCCAGCACAGACACAGGAGTGTTGCCATGGCGGCAGGGACCCAACCATGTGGGCTGGTTTCAATAACCAGCAGCTGCTCACTTCAGAAAAAGCAGGATGATAGCCCAGATCTGAATGAGCATTTTTCTCTAGGCTCCGACCTGACCTGAATATTGTTTTCTCACCGAATTTCCTTTTATTTATTTTTAAATATCAACTTTCCTTGAACTTTCCCTCATTTGTGTCATAGCTGGCAGGACTATAGAACTTTTCTTTCCTTCTGTACAAAATGTTTTTTTCTTTAACAGTTCCTGAAGTTTTCCCTGTGTCTTCCTTATCTTCCCACCACAACATTTACGTATACACACACACACACACACACACACACACCCCTTTGCCTCATTATATAAAGATCCCAAACAAATCCCCTGAGTTTATTTACTCCAAGAAGTATTAACACCGAGGTAGCCCAAAAAACCCTCCGTGATTCACCCAACACCAAGTACATTTCATCTGCCTTATGAAAATATGGATCTGGAATAGGAAAATGACCGAAGGCTCACATTATTCTGGCCATGTTCAGAGAATCTATGTTTTAATCCTAAACATATTCTTAATTCACAGTTGGTTCAAAACCTGTTTTTTCCCCTTTGTTTACACATTGGCAAAATGGGAAGAATATAAAAATGTAAAAACTACTAATGTGGTTTCTGACCCCCTCTCACAGGGATTGCAGAGAAAACTGTTCATGATGCAAGACAAGAGCTGTACTATATTTGACATGAACTTTGCCCTCTCTAGCTCTTAAGGAGTTTGAAATAATTTTGAAATGAGTCTTCTGCTCTTGTTGAATTTTTTTTTTTATAAATTTGAAATGATTTGTTTACAGGTTTTTACTAAAGACTGTCAGAGAAAAATGTTTGCGGTCATGGTATCCAACAGGCTGACAGAACCCAGAACTTGCTTGGTATTCAAAGGAGAGCCCATCCACTATTATCCTGCACAGTGTATAATTACTTGCATGTTGGGAGCCAAAAAAGGGAATGCAATCCTGTGAGTGTGTGTTTATACTGAAGAGTTTGAGAAGCAAAACAATTCAGCAAGCATTCTTCATCCCCAGCATCTGGGAATAATTAATTTGCTTGCTATGGTTTATAGCAAAGTTGATAAAGTTGTCTAAAGCACAGAGGTCATCTGCCTTAGTTAAATCTTTCTACTTTGGGGTTTTACATTGTGGCTAATTTTAGTAAATCTTTGTATTTTTAATCCTAAAATGCTGTGACAAGAACCTTCTGCTTATGATTTCTTGATCATTTTCTTTTCAGTCTTATTCCCACTTTGTTTAGGAAGCTGACACTCACACGCCTCTCCCCTCATCCTTGCAATGTGATGCTGCAGGGGCAAAGAGCTCTCAAGAGAGAGGCCCTGGAAGATGCAGTGTTGTTTTCAGTAAAACACTTATTTGAACTCTGAAGAGTTCCTCTGGAATATAGAATGCATCTTTGTTCAATTCTATCTCTTTTAGGCCAGGACATTAGAGATTATCATATGAGACTCTTGATCTATTGTATTGTAACAAGTTAATAGTTTATGTTAGGTGCTACATTTCCTTAATTGTGACTTTTAGGAAGATACTATATTATATAGATTATATTATATAGATATACTATATATATATAGTATAGTGTTGTTGTTGTTCAGTTGCACAGACATGCCCGACTCTTTGAGACCCCATGGACTGCAGCACACCAGGCTTCCCTGTCCTTCACCATCTCTTGAAGCTTGCTCAAGCTCATGTCCATTGAGTCAGTGATGCCATCCAACCATCTCATCCTCTGTCAACCCCTTCTCCTCTGCCTTCAATCTTTCCCAGCATCAGGGTCTTTTCTAATGAGTCAGCTTTTCGCATCAGGTGACCAAAGTATTGGAGCTTCATTCAGCTTCAGCATCAGTCCTTCTAATCAATATTCAGGTTTGATTTCCTTTATGATTGACTAGTTCGATTGTATAGTGCATATACATATAAATGTGAGTGTATATGCGTGTGCGTGTATATATATATATATACACACATGTATATGTATGTGTGTGTGTGTATATATATCCAATCTAACAATTCAACATGTTACAGAGGACTTATCGGTCCCTGGGGATTTTCCTCAATTTCTCACTAAGGCATGCTAAAAATGAAACACAACTGTTACTCTGACCTGAGTTTAGTTTGGGATTTCAGAATAAGAGCAAATGTTTTATTTTTGTTGGCTGAGTGCTCCAAGTGTTTAACAGTGCTAAAAGTTTTCTATAGCACTTTTGAAAGCTCCTATTTCACAACACTCAGCTCTTTTCTTTTGAATCTTGGTGAGAAACAGAGCAACTCCCCAAGTGTAGCCAGGTTTTCACCCCCCTCTCTTTCCTCAAGGTTTATCTCCACACTTAGACAACTGCTTCAAATCACTTGTGCCCTGTATTTCAGGTCTCTTGGGGCTAAATATCATTGATCTTCATTGTCAAAAATGATGACCTCTAGAAGGATTTTTTATGAAAGGCTTATACTCACTAAGAATAACCAGCCTGGGATCCAGTTCTCAAACTGGCTCACTCACTGCCCTATAGCCAGAAGGTGCTTGCTCAGGGGAACTATTTCTGTTCTTCTGCTTCTATATTCCCAACCTCTGTAAAATGTGACACCCTTCTATTTCTTCCTTCAGAGTTTACAAGCACAGATTAGACCTTACACCAGTGACTAAATATTCATGTGCCATAGCTCTTAAAAGCTAACCTATGGTACAGTGACTGGATTGGTACTGGTTGGTCATGAGTTTTCCCAGATCTGTTTTCTGATTAAAAAAAAAAAAAAACACAAAAACACAATGAGCTGTCTGAATACAGAAAACTTCCATGTCAT
>NW_011495048.1:8468942-8472291 GCF_000754665.1 Bison bison bison
GCCCAAGAAAATAAAGTCTGTCACTGTTTCCATTGTTTCCCCATCTATTTGCCATGAAGTGATGGGACCAGATGCTATGATCTTTGTTTTTTGAATGTTGAGTTTTAAGTCAGATTTTTCACTCTCTGTTTTCACTTTCATTAAGAGGCTCTTTAGTTCCTCTTTGCTTTCTGCCATAAGAATGGTGTCATCTGGATATCTAAGGTTATTGATACTTCTCCTGACAATCTTGATTCCAGCTTGAGCGTCATCCAGCCTGGCATTTCAAATGATGTACTCTGCATATAAGTTAAATAAGCAAGGTGACAATATACAACCTTGACATACTCCTTCCCAATTTGGAACCAGTCCATTGTTCCATGTCTGGTTCTAATTGTTTCTTCTTGACCTTCATATAGGTTTCTCAGAAGAAAGGTAAGATGGTCTGGTATTCCCACCTCTTGAAGAATTTTCCACAGTTTGTTGTGATCAACACAGTCAAAGACTTTAGTGTAGTCCATGAGGCAGAAGTAGATGTGTTTCTGGAATTCTCTTGCTTTTTCTGTGATCCAATGGATGTTGGCATTTTGAGCTCTGGTTCCTCTGCCCTTTCTAATTCCAGTTTGAACATCTGAAAGTTCTCAGTTCACATACTGTTGAAGCCTAGCTTGGAGAATTTTGAGCATTAATTTGCTAGCTTGTGAGATGAGTACATTTGTGTGGAGTTTGAACATTCTTTGGCATTGCCCTTCTTTGGGATTGGAATGAAAATGGACCTTTTCCAGTCCTGTGGCCACTGCTGAGTTTTGCGAATTTGCACTGGTCCATAAAATTCAATATTTGGAAATCCATCCCCTAGCATGTACTTTCTTGTTGTTGCCTTTTCTCTTGTGATGTTATCCTTTTCTTCATAAAATCTGCCTCAGAAGGGATAATAAAAGTGAATTCATATGAACCAAAGTGAAAAACATTCAGATTCAGAAACACTAAAGTTGTAGAGCATTTCCCTTGTGCCAGGTCTATGCTACGCACATTCACATTCTATCCGGCTAAGTCCTAACCAGTGTCCATTATTATTTCACTTTTACAGTTGAGGTGAAAAGTGAGCTAGATTTTGGGTGATCCATATCCTTCCAAGGCAAAAAAAGGCCCAGAGGGCTGAGGAGATCCAAGAGAGGTTAGTGGCAGACATGTTGAGACTTGCCAGTCAAGGTTAATTTGCTTGGGAAGAGAATGACATAGTGATAAGAGTAAAGATGAAGAGGCATAATGAGCACCATGCAGTTAGAAACAGAGTCCAGACTGACCTGAATGGATGGCAAGCAGCAGATGGGAAGACTATGAATGCACAGATGAGTGGACAGCATTATCACTTCACAAGTCATGATGTTTCAGATGGTACATTCTAAAGCTTGCTAACTTCTTGGATCCCCACTGAGTCCGTCAATGCCCTGAAAGACATATTTTTTTTCTTTGAATGTGTTTACTTGACCATTTTTGGCTTCTCATCATATTGCTTGGAAAGATCATTGTACTCTTAACTGCGGGGCATGTTCCCTATAAGAAAGCTTCTCTGTAGCCTTGTTGCTGAGTGTGCAGTACATTCTTAGTTTTCTATAAGAGCCCAGACTATTGAGTCAGAGGTTTCCAACAGGAGCAGAAGCCCAACCCCATAAGTTTCCAGCCCAATACATGCGTGCTTAGGCTTGGTGTGAAAATTGTATGGTATTAGTCTCTTAATAAAGTCCTACTTTTTCTAGTGGTGATAGTCTTTGGATCTAAGGATATATCCACCAGTGTTAACTCTGAGCCATCTCATTTGAATAGTGAAGAGTTGATAAACTTGATGATATGTGTATCTATGAAGCTCCTAGTTCAAAGCTATGTGGTAGGTGTTCAGTACATTGTAGCTGTAGTGGATTCTCATTATTTGTAGAGTCAATATTTGCAACTTTGCCTACTTGCTGAAATTTACTTGTAACTCCAAAACCAATACTCACAGCACTTTCATCATCATTGTGGATATGGGCAGAGCAGTGAAAAATTTGAGTCCTCTGACATATGCATTCCTACTTGAGGACAAACAAGGGAAAATGCTGCCTTATTTTGTCAGCTCTCACACTGTAAGCAAATTTTTTTGGTCCTTTTGGTGGTCTTCTTAGTGCCCTTTTATCAAATTTTTGTGCTTTTTTAGGTGATTTCATTGTGTAAAATAATTCCCTAGTGTAGTGCTGAAGTGTTTTCTAGTCTTCCTAAGCACAGGAAGCACCTTATAGACAAGATATGTGTGTTAGGTAAGCTTTGTTCAGGTTTAAGTTATAGTGTTGCTGGTCAAGAGTTCAATGTTAATGAATCCATAATATTTATTAAATAAGTAAATAAGGTGTCTTTAAACAGAAACAGATAAAACAAGGTTATGTATTGATCGCTAACATGTTTCCTGCAACTTAGTAGAATACAGCTATCACAACTAGCAAGAGTTAGTGCATTTATGATTGTAGTCATTCAAAAACGTCAAACCGTGTGCTTGCTCCCTAAGCCCAATATACTGAGAATGGTAATGATTTTACAAGATTATGTCAGATGCCATCTTCTTTCCTCTCCTCCCCCTTACCAAGATTCTCAAAGTTGTGTCTCTTCATGGTGCCCATTCAATGCAATGTCCCTCTGGTTCTTGAGCCAATCTCATCTAGGGCAGAAAGTCAGTAATCCCTGGCACAGGCCAAAAATTGGTTAATTCTGCCATGAAGTCAGACCTCCGCCCCCTACTCCTGCCAGACCTGGATATCCACTAGAGTGATTGATCTCTGAGACTGAACACTCATGTCGAATTCACAGCCCATCATTCTGGAATCCTGTATCCAAGAATGAGAACTGAGCATTTACATCACCACTTAATCTTCTTACCTCAATATTTCCTTATAACTGAGCATTTACTGATAGGCATCCATCCAGTCAAACTTTTACTCTCGAGGGAAGAGAGATCCATCAAGGGTCACAATATAATGTAATTGGTGGTTTGTAGATGTGGATGATGCTGAAAGGAGTACAGAGGAGGGGTGTTAAATCCAACAGGAAGTCTTCCCAGAAAAGGTAGTGAGAAGCTAGTCTTCAGATCAGATCAGATCAGTCGCTCAGTCGTGTCCGACTCTTTGTGACCCCATGAATTGCAGCACACCAGGCCTCCCTGTCCATCACCAACTCCTGGAGTTCACTCAGACTCATGTCCATTGAGTCAGTGATGCCATCCAGCCATCTCATCCACTGTCGTCCCCTTCTCCTCCTGCCCCCAATCCCTCCCAGCATCAGAGTCTTTTCCAATGAGTCAACTCTTCGCATGAGGTGGTCAAAGTACTGGAGTTTCAGCTTG
>NW_011495048.1:8472393-8473074 GCF_000754665.1 Bison bison bison
ATAGATGTTTTTCTGGAACTCTCTTGCTTTTTCCATGATCCAGCAGATGTTGGCAATTTGATCTCTGGTTCCTCTGCCTTTTCTGAAACCAGCTCGAACATCAGGAAGTTCACAGTTCACATATTGCTGAAGATAGTCTTAAGAATAAGCAATTAGCCAGGCAAAGAAGTGGATGAATGGTGTATAAAGATGCCTCTGATAAATGAAATGGCATAAGCAAGGGCATGGAAGCATGAAAAAGCATGGATTATTTTGGAAATCACAAATGTTTAAGTACTGCTGGTTATAAAATGTAAGGATGAAGGAAACTATAAGCAAGGTGAAAAGACAGCCTTCAGAATGGGAGAAAATAGCAAATGAAGCAACTGACAAAGAATTAATCTCAAAAATATACAAGCAACTCCTGCAGCTCAACTCCAGAAAAATACACAACCCAATCAAAAAATGGGCCAAAGAACTAAACAGACATTTCTCCATGGAAGACATACAGATGGCTAACAAACACATGAAAAGATGCTCAACATCACTCATTATCAGAGAAATGCAAATCAAAACCATAATGAGGTACCAGCTCACGCAGGTCAGAATGGCTGCTATCCAAAAATCTACAAATAATAAATGCTGGAGAGGGTGTGGATAAAAAGGAACCCTCTTACACTGTTGGTGGGAATGCAAACTAGT
>NW_011495048.1:8473174-8473998 GCF_000754665.1 Bison bison bison
CCACGGCCTCCCCTCGTCCACTCACCAACTCCTGGAGTTCACTCAGACTCATGTCCATTGAGTCAGTGATGCCACTCCAGCCATCTCATCCACTGTCGTCCCCTTCTCCTCCTGCCCCCAATCCCTCCCAGCATCAGAGTCTTTTCCAATGAGTCAACTCTTCGCATGAGGTGGTCAAAGTACTGGAGTTTCAGCTTTAGCATCATTCCTTCCAAAGAAATCCCAGGGCTGATCTCCTTCAGAATGGACTGTTTGGATCTCCTTGCAGTCCAAGGGACTCTCAAGAGTCTTCGCCAACACCACAGTTCAAAAGCATCAATTCTTCGGCACTCAGCCTTCTTCACAGTCCAACTCTCACATCCATACATGACTACAGGAAAAATCATAGCCTTGACTAGATGGTCCTTTGTTGGCAAAGCAGTGTTTCTGCTTTTCAATATGCTATCTAAGTTGGTCATAACTTTCCTTCCAAGGAGTAAGCGTCTTTTAATTTCATGGCTGCAGTCACCATCTGTAGTGACTTTGGAACCCAGAAAAATAAAGTCTGACACTGTTTCCACTGTTTCCCCATCTATTTCCCATGAAGTGGTGGGACCAGATGCCATGATCTTCGTTTTCTGAATGTTGAGCTTTAAGCCAACTTTCTCACTCTCCACTTTCACCTGTATCAAGAGGCTTTTTAGTTCCTCTTCACTTTCTGCCATAAGGGTGGTGTCATCTGCATATCTGAGGTTATTGATATTTCTCTCGGCAATCTTGATTCCAGCTTGTGTTTCTTCCAGTCCAGCCTTTCTCATGATGTACTCTGCATATAAGTTAAATAA
>NW_011495048.1:8474098-8483502 GCF_000754665.1 Bison bison bison
TAAACAGACATTTCTCCATAGAAGCATACAGATGGCTAACAAACACATGAAAAGATGCTCAACATCACTCATTATCAGAGAAATGCAAATCAAAACCATAATGAGGTACCAGCTCACGCAGGTCAGAATGGCTGCTATCCAAAAATCTACAAATAATAAATGCTGGAGAGGGTGTGGATAAAAAGGAACCCTCTTACACTGTTGGTGGGAATGCAAACTAGTACAGCCACTATGGAGAACAGTATGGAGATTCCTTAAAAAACTGGAAATAGAACTGCCATATGACCCAGCAATCCCACTGCTGGGCATACGCACCGAGGAAACCAGAATTGAAAGAGACACATGTATCCCAATGTTCATTGTAGCACTGTTTATAATAGCTAGGACATGGAAGCAGCAGACGAATGGTTAAGAAAGCTGTGGTACATATACACAATGGAATATTACTCAGCCATTAAAAGGAATACATTTGAATCAGTTCTAATGAGGTGGATGAAACTGGAGCCTATTATACAGAGTGAAGTAAGCCAGAAAGAAAAACACCAATACAGTATACTAATGCATATATATGGAATTTAGAAAGATGGTAATGATAACCCTATATGCAGGTCAGCAAGAGACACAGATGTATAGAACAGTCTATTGGACTCTGTGGGAGAGGGCAAGGATGGGATGATCTGAGAGAATAGCAATGAAACATGTATATTATCATATGTGAAACAGATTGCCAGTCCAGGTTTGATGCATGAGTCAAGGTGCTCAGGGCTGGTGCACTGGGATGACCCAGAGGGATGAGATGGGGAGGAAGGTGGGTGAGGGGTTCAGGATGGGGGAAACATGTATACCCATGGCTGATTCATGTGAATGTATGGCAAAAACCACTACAATACTGTAAAGAAATTAGCCTCGAATTAAAATAAATAAATTAAAAAAAGAATTAAAAAAAAAAAAAAGACTAGAGCTTTTAGCATGGCAAAATAAAATAAAATGTAAGGAAAAAGGAGTAGGAAACGAGGCTGGGTAGGGAGCAGACCAGGGTTTCCCAGGTGGCGCAAGTGGTAAAGAACCTGCCTGCCAATGCAGAAGACATAAGGAATGTGTATTCAGTCCCTGGATTGCGAAGATCCTCTGGAGGAGGACATGGCAACCCACTCCAGTATTCTTGCCTGGAGAATCCCATGAACAGAGGAGCCTGGTGGGCTACAGTCCATAGGGTACAAAGAATCAGACATGACTGAGGTAACTTATCATGCCTGCACATAGGGAGCAGGCCATGTTATAACATGACATACCTGTTATATCAGTGATGGGAAGCCAATAAAATAGAGTAACCCAAAATACATGGTGGGATTTGAGTTACATAAAGATCACTGGTGTCTGTTTGGAGGATGAGTCTGAGAGTTGCCAAACTGGAGGCACAGAGAATATTTTAAAGCTGTTCCAATAGTCCTGGTGGGCAATGTTGAGGTCCTGAGCTAGAGCAACAGAGGGACTAGAGGGGAGAGGAACACTAGGTGGTAAAATCAGTGGACCTTAGCAATTGTAGCTAGGATGATTCCGCAGTTAGATGATTTAAGACAGAATTCCATGTCTGTCCATCTGTCCTAAGCCACTTCAGTCATGTCCAACTCTTTGTGATCCTATGGATCATAGCTCACCAGCCTTTGAGCTAGATGATTCCGCAGTTAACAAATGACCCTAGATGAGCTAGATGATTCTGACCCCCACATCTCAGTGGCTTACTGCAAAAGTTTGTTTCTCAATCATGCAGCATCTACTGTGGGTTCAAGCTTCTCTCCAAGGCAGCCGCCTTCCCAAAATGCCTCTGGCACACAGGTTTCTTTGATTTGGTGACTCTACCACCTCAACACAAGACCTCTCCATTCAACACATCAGAACAAGAGCTATTTCAGGCAATGAGAATTGAGAAAGACTTTTTCGCCCGCTTTAGCCCAGAAATAATATGTGAACTTTCATTCACATTTCACTGGACCAAACTGGTTTCATGGCTAAACTTAACTAGAATTGGGATGGAAATGTAGTCTCTCTTATGCCCAGAAAAGAAGAATTTGATATTGGTAAGCACGTGGTGTTACCACTGCCCAAAGTCCATTCAAAGGCGGAACAAAGATGGGATGGCCACTGTGTGACATATGCATATATTAGGTGGAGAAGTGAAGGGAGCTTATGATTTCCTTTAGGTTTCTGACTTGAGAAAACCAGTTGCTGGTGCCAGTATGTGAGATGGGGAAGACTGGAAGATCAGCATATTTGAGGGAAAAACAATATAATAGTTTGGGGACACATAAAACATTCCTGGGTAAACATTATATCTCGAGATAAGAAGTGAAAGATAAGAGTGGAGTGGAAGGTAGTACTGGACAAAATTGAAGGCAGTTAGAGTGTTTGAATAGTCTAGAAGAAGCAGTGAATGAATATGGTCATGAGTGAAAGGCAAGGTAGACAAATTACTAGAAGGTGTTTGGGGAAGAAATATAGGCTGGTATTTAAGGCTGCTTGCAGCATCAGGCACACATTTGCCTGATGCTGTAAGATATTTTAAAGAGGTCGTTGAATACCTGACATGGCTCCAAACCATATCTAGAGCCTGGGGCCCTGGTTTTCCATCTCTCCCTGGGCCTGGATCCCACTCCCATAAATGAGTCTTCTGGAGCCTGCTCACACGTAGGCAGCCCTCTGTTCTCTTACCACCTATCTAATCATTCCTTGGCATATCTCCTATCTAGCACCAACAAAGGCCATAACCATGAGAGAGCTGGCTACATCCTTCAGAATCTGCCTTTGAACCTCGCCCTAAGTCCAAACTCTCATGCTGGGCAGTTTCTCCAAACCCCATCCTGTGTCCCTTTCACAGGCCATTGCCTAGTCCTTGCTCACTAGTCTGCTTGCCAGTTCAGAAAAGTGTGGTCTCGGCTTGCCTTAGGCCATGCCCTTAAAAATTCAAGAGGGTCAATAAAAGCAATAGTCTTGTGTTTTTCCAGAAAATATTTACTGCCAATAAAGACTGAAATTTCTCTGAGATTCATGGAGTGAGAGGTGGATGACTTTTGCGGGAACCAGCCTGGGAGCATTAAGGCAAGTAGTGGAGAGTTACATTTGCTCTCCTCTGGACATGAGATTCTATGCCCAGAGTACATGACTGATGGAGAGGGAAATGGCAACTGCTCCAGTATTGCCTGGAGAATCCCATGAGCAGGGGAGGCTGGTGAGCTATGATCCATAGGATCACAAAGAGTTGGACATGACTGAAGTGGCTTAGGACAGATGGACAGACATGGAATTCTGTGTCCAGAGTACATGGCTGATATTAAAGCGAACCAATCCTGGGGAAGAAAGGACTGTAAAGAAGCTCATGGAGGCTTTAGGAGATAGGTCAGAGCTGTCATCCTCACCCCTGTGCCAGGTGGGGACTGAAAACCCGAGATCAAGTCTATGGGAGGACATAACAGATCCAATGTAAATGTAGGTATCAGATTAGGGATCTGGGAAAGTGCAGCAGAGACATGGTTCCAGGAACACCAAGGTGGTCAGGGTCAGTTTGCATAACCATGCTGTTACAGGAGTTCTATCTGAACAAGTCAAGGGCTAAGATGGCTGGAGTCCTGCCTTCTTGACACAGCTTCCAGAAAGGCTGGCAGAAGCAAAGCAAAAGGCAAAGAGAAGTCTGCTGGGGGTGTAGGGCAGGGCAGATCTTATCCAATACAGGTTAAACTTTGAGACCCAGGTATATGGGGATCAAGTACGCAGTATGGCTGCCCCAGGGGCAGCTCTACCTGATAGAATCCTTGAAGGTTTTGAGCTTCTCTTTGACCTCTAACAATAGCTTCTTCTAGGCTCCCATTGGAAATTGGATGAGAGCAGCAGCTACTCTGGTCCAATAGATCAGTGTGTTCTGGAGTTAGGGGGAGGGGGAGAGGGAGGGCAGGGGCAGCCTTCTCCTGACTGGAAGCTCACTGGAATAACTGGGATATGGGTATGCTGTGGACAAAGCTAAGACCAGGCCTGTGATAAATACCAAAGATGACATTCTGTTACTTGCTTTAAAAGATGTATGTATCTACCAGTCATCCCAAGAGTACTCAAGTTCATACTATTCAGTTCAGTTTAGTTCAGTTGCTCAGTCATGTCCAACTCTTTGCCACCCCATGGACTGCAGCAAGCCAGGCTTCCCTGTCGTTCACCAACTCCTGGAGTTTGCTCACACTCACATCCATAGAGTCAATGATGCCATCCAACCACCTCATCCTCTGTCGTCCCCTTCTCCTCCCGCCGTCAATCTTTCCCAGCATCAGGGTCTTTTCAAATGAGTCAGTTCTTTGCATCAGGTGGTCAAAGTATTGGAATTTCCACTTCAGCATCAGTCCTTCTAATAAATATTCAGGACTGATTTCCTTGAGGATGGACTGGTTGGATCTCCTTACAGTCCAAGGGACGCTCACGAGACTTCTTCAACACCACAGTTCAAAAGCATCAGTTCTTCGGCGCTCAGCTTTCTTTATAGTTCAACTCTCTCACACCCATACATGACTACCGGAAAAACCATAGCTTTGACTAGACGGACCTTTGTTGGCAAAGTAATGTCTCTGCTTTTTAATATGCTGTCTAGGTTTGTCATAGTCTTTTAACTTCATGGCTGCAGTCACCATCTGCAGTGATTTTGGTGCCCCCCAAAATAAAGTTCATACTATGGCTTAATGCAATTCAAAGAGGTAACAAATATGAAATGCACTGTACATTGTAACAGTGAATAAATGCAGGGTACTGACACTGTTTAAAAGCTAGTCATCTAAAAATAGGCTTTATAGTGTCAAGTTGAAGAATAGTCACAACCTTAATGTTGAGAGTTACGTTTTATTCGTTGGGAATTTTTAGGACTTCAGCCCAAGAGGCAGCATCTCAAGTAACCCTGAGAGAACTGCTCCAAGTAACTGCTCAAGTAACTGCTCCAAGGAGGCGAGGGGAGGAACCAGGTTAAAGAGAAGTTTTGCAACAAAGGGCAAGTAGTCTGAACACCAAAAGATTATTGATTAAATTATTTAATTATTTAAATAAATTATTTATTAAATAAAATATTTAAATAAATTATTAAATAATTAAATTATTGATTAAAGGAAGCCAGACATCCCAAGTTAAGGAATTTAGTGCTTTTCTACAAATGGGAAGACTAAGAGTCTGGGCTCATTGAAACCATTCCTTTCATAAGCATCTTCTCAGCTATCCAGGGGCAGTATCCTGTGGTTTTTTTTTTTTTTTTTTAAACATCCTGAGCTCCCTTGGGGCTCCCAGTAGGAAGTGGCTGCAGTCCTAATGCTGCTAGATAGCAGATGTTCTTTTCCTTCCTAAGTGTCCTTAGGGCTCACCAGCTTACATTGGAAGGCTGTAGTCACTGATGACTGTGACATCCTTATTTATTGATATGGCAAGAAATATTTTATTTCTCAATAGCCCAAATTCATTGCTATGCTAAGTATTTAATATACATTATTTTATTCAATCCTCACAACTGTAAGATGTAGGTAGTAGTATTCTTTGCATTTTATAAATGGGGAATGTCAAGCTCACAGAGTACCTAACCCAGGTCATGCAGCTAACTGGTAAGTCTGCAGTCAAGCCCATGTCTGTGTTGATTACAAAGTGCTTCCTCCAAAGACAGAAAACACTGCTATGTCTTTGCTTTGAACATCTGGCTAAGCTGCTTCTTCACTCATTGTCTGCAGAGGTTAGTCCTGCAACATCAGCTCTGGTCTCTGCTGTCACCCAGAGAGCAGTCTCCGTGGGTTCTTGAAGAAGGCCTGGTGTTGCAGGAGAACTCCCTCCCTTCCAACAACCCCACAACCACCAACTCTGGATCTTATCTGGTAGCCCTCACATTCCTGCTAAGCGCCTCAAGCAGGACACATTCCTAACTGGGCGGAGGAAGAATTCCTGGCATTCTTCAGTCTGCTGTCCTCCCAGGGACTGGTATAGAGGGAAAAAAACCTTCATTTCTAGTGTTTGGAATTACTCTGAATTAAGTCCTGCTCTCCAAGCCTTGAGAAGGGGGAAATAAAGGGAGGAGGAAGGAGAGATTAAGACCCATTGAGATAAATACTTCTCATAACCTGTTTCAGAATTGTGGAATCAGGAATTCGTACTCCTCAGTAGTCTCTTCCATCTGTGAGGCCCTTGCCTTTGACAGGCTATGTTGTTTGTCTAATACATCATGGCACCCTAACGTCAGTTATAGTTTATGAATAGAATAGTCTAGATGTTTTCATGCATATTACCTCTCTGCAACAATAACAGGTATTACTTTTATAAACACATTCATACTTTATCGTGCTTTATCACTTACATCATTCCATTAGATCTTCACAAGAAATCTATGAGGTTGATATTATTATTTCCATTTTGTAGGGGAGAAATCTAAGCTGAGAAGTGAGGTAACTCACATGCTGTTAAATAACTGCGAAGAAAGAGGTGGCCTGTGCCCAGAACTTCTGACTCCCCTTCACCATTTTTCATGTTCAAAGCCCCCCATTATGCCATCATAGATACTGCAAGGGGGTAACTGGGAGTCTGCCCAGTTACTGGGTAAGATCTGATTCTCCTTCCCAGAGAGGGACTCCAGTGAGAGACTAGGGGTTTGGAGGTCCAGCCAGGGAGCATTGTGGAGCTGGCTAGGGTACAAGGTCAGGATGTGCCTGTAGCAGCAAAGGATGAAACAGGAAATGTGATCCAACATCTTGAGAAGCTGAGTCAAAAAGCCAAGTCAACCACCTATGCAGTGATGAATTTTAAGGTATGGAGCATAGCCACCTGGTAGGCAGCAAGCATCCTCCTGATGTCCCACATACTGATCCCAGAATACAAGTCTTTTCTTTGGATCTTACTAGCAACTGGCCCTTGATGCCCTAGATTTTGTGTGTGAGTGTGTGTATGAGTGTGTGTGTGTGTGTCTGTGTGTCTGAAGGCTATTAATAACTGTTGAGTTGTTAAGAGTTAGTCATATTTGGTATTCATAAATAAAATTTTAGCACATTACTATAGTTTACTGAGGTGAAAACTTACTATTCACCTGGTTGCCAGGCAACACTTGGCCATATTTGCAAAGCTCCTACTATCAAGGTTCAGGGACAGATTGTTGAAGTAGCCTCAATTTTTAGGAAGATAGCTTTGTTATTAGTATCAATGCTGTATTGTTGCATCAGTACTTTTCAATGGTTACTATTCCTTGTTTTTAATTATGTTACCCTTCATTTATCTTCATCATTATCTGTTTGATACAGATTATTTGATTAACCCTTACAGTAAGACAGTGGTATCTCTAGAGGTTAACTCAATTTATGACCTGTAAGTTTTAAACATATTTGTTTAAAACAAATATGGATTGTAGTACATATGGGAACCATCCAAACCAATGTAGCTAAAACAGGTATTCACACAATATGCACACAATATACTTACATAGCAACAGTTCTTTGCTATCAGGGAATTCTTTAAGAAGCAGGAAAGACTGGAGTACATGAGTCTTAGAGCCTATTACCCCACCCACATGGGCCTCAATCAAAAAATTCTGAGAACCACTGGGAAGAGAGGGATGAATTTGGGCTTCTTTTAATAGGATGGAAAGAAATACAGAGACCAAAAGAGAGTGAATATGTGAAGGAAGCCCGGGAGGCAGAAATTAGAGAGATTTCTGGTACTGAGGAAATGATGCCTGCAGTATCTTATCAGACACCTGTGGCAGACACCTGTGGCTTGGGCATGGATGAGGAAGGAGTTATTCAAAGTGGTCACATCCCAAGGGTGCCCTATAGGGCAGTCTGGTTCATGTATTGTGCCAAGGTGCCCTGCCAGGGCAGACAGTTACTGACACAGCTGTCCTTCACTGACTATGAACCCTAGTGCCAGGGAAGAGAAATCTTTTTGTAACTTGTCTGCCTACACAGAATGCCTTTAGTAAATGATTTTAAAGTGCCCATATGTGGCATATCGGTATGACCAGTAAGGGGTTAATATCCAAAATACGTAAACAACTCATACTGCCTAACACACACACATAAAACAAGCAACCCAATTAAAAAATGGGCAGAAGATCTGAATAGACGCTTTTCCAAAGAAGAAATACAGGTGACTAATAGCCAAGTGAAAAGTGCTCAACATTGCTAGTCAACAGAGAAATGGAAATCAAAACCAATGAGATAGTACCTCACACCAACAGAATGGCTGTCATCAAAAAGACCATAGTAACCAGTGTTGGTGAGAATGTGGGGAAAGGGGTACCTTTGTACACTGTTGGTGGGAATATAAATTGGTGAAGCTACTGTGGAAAACAGTATGGAGAGTTCTTAAAAAATTAAAAATAGAACTACCATATGACCCAGCAAACCTACTCCTGTAGAATTTGGTTATATATCCAAAAAAAGAAAACACTAATTTGAAAAGATATATGCACCCTAATCGGAGAAGGAGATGGTACCCCACTCCAGTACTCTTGCCTGGAAAATCCCATGGATGGAGGGGTCTGGTGGGCTGCAGTCCATGGGGTGGCTAGGAGTCGGACACGACTGAGCAACTTCACTTTCACTTTTCACTTTCATGCACTGGAGAAGGAAATGGCAACCCACTCCAGTGTTCTTGCCTGGAGAATCCCAGGGACGGGGGAGCCTGGTGGGCTGCTGTCTATGGGGTCGCACAGAGTTGGACACAACTGTAGTGACTTAGCAGCAGCAGCAACAGCAGCAGCAGCATGCACCCTAATGCTCATGCAGCATTATTTACAGTAGCCAAGATATGGAACCAACCTAAATATCCATCAATAGTTGATGGATAAAGAAGTATTCACAGTGGAATACTACTTATCCATAAAAAAAGAATGAAATTTTGCTGTTTGCAGCATGGATGGACTTGAAGAGTTTTATGCTTAATGAAATAAATCAGACAGAGAAAGACAGACACTGTATGTTATCACTTATATGTAGTATCTAAAAAATAAGGAAAGATATAAACATCTGAATGCAGAGTTCCAAAGAATAGCAAGAAGAGATAAGAAAGCCTTCTTCAGCAATCAAGGCAAATAAATAGAGGAAAACAACAGAATGGGAAAGACGAGAGATCTCATCAAGAAAATCAGAGATACCAAAGGAACATTTCATGCAAAGATGGGCTCGATAAAGGACAGAAATGATATGGACCTAACAGAAGCAGAATATATTAAGAAGAGGTGGCAAGAATACACAGAAGAACTGTACAAAAAAGATCTTCACGACTCAGATAATCACAATGGTGTGATCACTGACCTAGAGCCAGACATCCTGGAATGTGAAGTCAAGTGGGCCTTAGAAAGCATCACTACGAACAAAGCTAGTGGAGGTGATAGAATTCCAGTTGAGCTATTCCAA
>NW_011495048.1:8484218-8484415 GCF_000754665.1 Bison bison bison
AATTAAAAGACGCTTACTCCTTGGAAGGAAAGTTATGACCAACTTAGATAGCATATTCAAAAGCAGAGACATTATTTTGCCAACAAAGGTTCATCTAGTCAAGGCTATGGTTTTTCTTGTGGTCATGAATGGATGTGAGAGTTGGACTGTGAAGAAGGCTGAGTGCCAAAGAATTGATGCCTTTGAACTGTGGTGTT
>NW_011495048.1:8484646-8492755 GCF_000754665.1 Bison bison bison
CTCCAGTACTTTGGCCACCTCATGCGAAGAATTGACTCATTGGAAAAGACTCTGATGCTGGGAGGGATTGGGGGCAGGAGGAGAAGGGGATGACAGAGGATGAGATGGCTGGATGGCATCACTGACTCGATGGACACGAGTCTGAGTGTACTCTGGGAGTTGGTGATAGACAGGGAGGCCTGGCGTGCTGCTATTCATGGGGTTGCAAAGAGTCGGACACATCTGAGCGACTGATCTGATCTGATCTGATCTGAGTGAATATAACAAAGCAAATGCAGACTCACAGATGTAGAGAATAGGCTATAGTAGTGGTTTCCACTGGGGAGAGAGGAGACGGAGGGACAAGATAGGGGTTGGGAATTAAGTGATATAAACTATGTATAAAATAAATAAGCTACAAGGATATATTGTGTAGCACAGGGAATAGAGCCAATATCCCTGGTGGCTCAGTGGTAAAGAATCCACCTGCACTGCAGGAGACATGGGTTTGATCCCTGGGTTGGGACAATATCCTGGAGGAGGGCATGGCAACCCACACCAGTATTCTTGCCAGGAAAATCCCATGGACAGAGGAGCCTGGTGGGCTATAGTCCATGGGGTTGCAAAAAGTCAGACATGACTGAAGTGATTGAGCACACACACACGTAAATGGAGCATAACCTTTAAAAATTGTGAATTATTGTTGTACACCCATAACTTATTACAAATCAACTATACATCAATTAAAAATTAAAAAATGAAAGTCCCCACATGAGCAAATTATAGCCCTTGAGATACTCCAGGAAGTCGTGGGGTGTTGCTTTTTTCATTGGTACATTGAAGGTAGCTACCTCCTGCTCCCAACCAGAGAAGATGAGTGATAGCCTAAGGATATTGAAATGATATTGAAATAATCTTGAAATTTAGAGACAAATCCAATAATGTGCTTTCATTTTGGCAAAGTCAGAATGTGCGAAGAGAAGAGCTTAGATACAAAATATAGTCTTTCTTCAATTTCTTGAAATGCCATCAAGAAAAAACTACTATTACTGCAAAAAGGCCATCTAGAAGGAAGAAACTATGGAGAGACGTCTTCTTATTCTGAGAATTTTGGGTTTGAATTCAGTCAAGAGAAAATCATCTGGCTATTGTTAAGAATCCAAAGTTTCTTAAGTGAAGCAGGCCAAAATAGAACTATCCTCATCAAAAAGCAGTTCTAAATCTATCCTGTGATGTAATTTTATGAATACTTTATTACAAGATTTTGTTGTTATTGTTTAGTCACTAAGTCGTGTCCAACTCTTTATGACCTCTTGGATTATAGCCCTCGGGGCTCCTCTGTCCATGGGATTTACCAGGCAAGAATACTGAAGTGGGTTACCATTTCCTTCTCCAGGGGATCTTCCCTAACCAGGGATCAAACCCACATCTCCTATATTGGCAGATGGATTCTTTACTGCTGAGCCACCAGGAAAGCCCATTATAAGCTTTATACCATCATTAATCATTGTTAAGTGTCCCATTTGATAAAGTGATAATTGGCTTCAAGTAAACTTTTAGTAAAGCTTCTCTAGTGGCTCAGATGGTAAAGAATCTGCCTGCAATGTGGGAGACCCAGGTTTGATCCCTGGGTTGGGAAGATCCCCTGGAGAAGAAACTTTAGTAAATAGTACTATATAATTGAAGATACAGATATTGAAAGAAATTTAGTTTGGCACCTAAAAAGTATTAATCTTGATTTCTTGCTTAGTAACTATTGAGAGAGATGAGTTGATATTGTGCTATTTCACAAAGACAATTTGCTGAGTTGACATACTCCTTTTAAGAATGCACATTCAAAAATGGCAATAATAGTGTCAATTGTTACCTTTATTTGATTTTCTCTGGGTGATTGAATGACTATTTGGTATGAATAAAGCTGTGGGTTAGCCCATGTCTCTGGCACATCGATCATGATCCCATAGGACTCTGTGGTTGGGCAATTTCTATGTGGGAGTTGTCAAATTGTACGAGATCCATTATTTTTGTGTTTTTTTAGTGCTTTATTAACTCACAAAAGCCCAAGCCATTGTATTACTAGAAGAGGAGGCAGAAACCACATTGCTTTTAAAAATTAAAAAAACAAACAAACTGAAAAACAGAAAGAAAACATGGTCCCACCTGTAGTCAGTGGAATTTAAATTCCCAAGGGCTATGGTCAAGTTCCATAACTTGCTCTAAGTTATGTTTTTTCTTAGTTCTTAACCTGAGTGTAAGGTCTAAAGACATCAAATACAGAAGCCTTAGAGGGTAAAGCCCCAATAGCAGAAGAATGCAGCTTTTCAAAGATCCAAATGAAGTAAAAAGGGAGAAATACAGTAAAAGCAATATTCATGCACATCTTTTTTTCTCCCTAAGACAGAGAGAGTATGGTTTATTATTTTGGTTCATCTTTTAATTTGTAACTTAAGCTCAATATTATAAAACAATAAAAATAGTAACTAGCTCTTTAGCTTTCGTAACTGCATTCATATGTGTTAGCGTATTTGAGCTCAAAAACAGCCATTATTACTAGACTTTTTAAAATACAGATAATGCTGAGCCTTAGAGAGGCTAAAAGACTCATTCAAGGTAGTTAGGCTAGTCAGGGACTTCCTAGACTCCATGCTCCATCTTCTGACCCCAAAGCATATGCTTTGCATTTTACCAGCATAGTCTTAAACCCTTTTTATTGGGTCCCCCACAACAGCTCAAACAAGTTTAATTGATCCCCAAATAATGGAAAATTGATAAAATCAATATCACACCTATCAGTCAGTTCAGGAACCCAGAGACCTCTTGTCTGGTTCTGCTGTTTTCATAACCGACGTAAGTATGAAAAGCTTGACAATACCATAACTTCCCTGAGAAAGCCAAGATAGTAATCTGAAATTAGGTCAAGAGGCTTTTCCTTATCCACTGTAAATTTTACATCACTGGTACCTATACCTAATGAATTTTGAGCAGTTGTCATCCCTTTGATAGTTTAGTTACTCTAGCATTCACATTTTTCCTTTAAATTATTTTTATTTTCCGTCTCTTTTATGTCTTCCCCCACCCCACCAAACCCCAATCAGCCCTCTTAACATCCTAGTGTCTTGTCCTAAGGTTCTAGTAGGTAGCTAGCACCCAAAGCATGGGTCCTAGAAAATCTCATGCCTCTTCCCTCTTGAAAATATTTAAAAAATTTTTCAAATTTCTCAAAAGCAATAAAAGACATAAGACAGAGAATCTAAGTACAAAGTCTAAAAGTCATATTGACATAAACATATTTTTAAAAAATAAAATGATGATGGGCACTAGGATACACAGGAATTTGAATCATTACATTATGTAACAACTTGATTTCAAAGTTAAATCCCAAACCATCATCAACAAAGAGCGTTGTGCCAAATGTCTAGAGGTCTGGAGCTAAAACCACAGTTTAGCAGAGTTCTGGACTATATTTTAGTCTTGGCAAACCCCGAAAGCAAGAGGACACAGCATGCTTCATCTGAGCATTTGTCAGTAGCACGCTGAAAACGTTAATCCACACACCCCCACTATGAAAAAATCCCCCTTCCCCTGCCCCCATCCAAATTTAGGTAAAGTCATTGGAGGAAATTTTCTTTCCAAATGTTGAGGGCTTTGTTCCTCTTTATCTTTGGTTTTTATCAACCACAGAAGAATTTTAAAGGAAAACGTTCTCCAGCCTTCTGTCTTCTTTATGAACCCTCTCGCTGGATTAAGGAGAGTTCATGAGATGGGAAAGGAAAGTTCTGTTCCTAGCTGGAGATTAACTCCTGTAAACACTGCCTAGCACAATGTACTGCCCAGGATAATGCAGAATTCCTCCTTTCTCACTTTTAGTGCTCCCTTGCTTCACTTACAGTCCTCACCCAGCTCCACGCTCCCTCTTTCCTCAAGTTATTGAACCTAAAGAGAAGTGAACTGCGTTCAAGGCAAGGGTGAAAGACAAGAGGGAAGCCTCATGGTCTCCCTGGAGAGTTCTTCAGATTAAGAATTTTGTTTTCCTTCTCTATCATTACTCACAATTATCTTATGACCTAAAATTCATCATGCTCTTTCTTGCAATGTTTGGCAAATGAAAGCTCTGCTTCCTATTAGCGTATTTGTGGGGTGGGGATGGAGAGGAAGGGGAAGTGGGCACTTAAAGATTATTATTGCCTCCAACACTGCTGTGTGTTTGCTGGTTTCAGAACGGGTTGCGCAAAACACAGGAGGAAGAAGAGTGAAGTACTGGAGTTTAATGAGAGATGGCTGGACTCTAGTAGTCAGAAGAGCTGGGTTTTTCCCTGGGTGGCCGCTGACAGGTGAAAGGTGTTAAACTTGCACCCTTTCAGAGAGCTGATATGCAGTAGTGCTACTTAGGGGAGGAGTGTGAGATTACTTGATGACAAAGCCTATGGAGAAAATAAAGCATTAGTCTGAAAGTCAGGAGTCATGGGACTTGAGTCCTGTCTCTACCTCTAACCTGTGATTACCTAACCTCAGGGTGTCATTGCACCTCATCTGCAAAGTGGGGAGAATAACACATTGCCCAACTTTCTCCCCAGAGTGATAGCAAATATCAAATACAGCAATGTGTGTGTTAGTGTTAGTCACTCAGTCCTGTCTGACTCTTTGTGACCCCCTGGACTATAGACCACCATGCTCCACTGTCCATGGAATTCTCCAGGCAAGAATACTGGAGTGGGTTGCCATTCTCTTCCCCAGGGGATCTTCCCGACAGGAATCGAACCCAGCCTCACACATTGCACGCAGATTCTTTACCATCTGAGCTGCCAGGTATGAGAATATTAAGTACTTAAAAACCTGAATACATGTAAGATTATGTGACTGAAATGAACCAGTAGTCTAAGTAGCTGCTAAGGGTTCTTGGATAGCACAGTTCTATGCTCTTGACAGTTTTGAAGTCTGACAAATTTATGTGTAGAAAATCTGGCTCCACTAGAAATGTTGACAGGCCGTTTATAACCAAACCTATTGTGCTTAAATGGGTAGAACTATTATGGAGAAGTACGTAAGTTAGTAGTTCTACATAAACCTATAAAATACCTAGAAAGACATAAAATACTGAAAAAAATTGTTTTTTTTTCCCAATTAGTTTTGTACCTGGAAGGAAATACCTAGTCTCTGAATGAGCAGTAGTGCAATGTTAAGGAATCATAAGGGTTACTAGACTATTGCTGAAGCTGAAGCTCTAATACTTTGGCCACCTGATGCAAAGAGCTGACTCATTGGAAAAGACCCCAATTCTGGGAAAGATTGAAGGCAAAAGGAGAAGAGGGCAGCAGAGAATGAGATGGTTAGACAGCATCACCAACTCAATGGACATGAATTCGAACAAACTCCAGGAGATAGTGGAGACAGAGGAGCCTGGTGTGCTGCCGTCCATGGGGTGACAAAGAGTCAGACACAACTTGTGACTGAACAACAAAGAGGGCAGGAATTTAGGGGAGCATCTCAGATAATTTTGACCAGAATAAGAAAGATGTAGAGCACCTGGGTTTATTTATCTCAGAGGAAAAGAATGGGATGGGAAAAACACAAATGCTTCATAAAATATTGAAAGGATTGTTTCAGAGATGATTAGATACTCTGTTCCAGAAGACAGATCACTGAGCAAAAAATGAAGTTGTTTGTCTGAATGATCCATATGTTCCCTTAAATCCTGATGTTCCAAAGTTATAGGGACAGAATCTGTGGATCAGCACAAGAGAATGCTTTCCATAAAGGAGAACTCTCCTTCAATGGCAGTAATACCCACTTCTGAAGATATTTTGATGTTTGGAAGGAGTCTGGGTTGCTGTTGAGGAAGGATATGGAGGGCATACCTACATTCTGAGTAAAATCAAACTGCATGACAGCATGGCCTCTCCAGTTCTAAGATATTTTGATTCTTCAGTAGGATGTGTTATAAGAAGTACTAAATTAATAGTCTGTATGTCCATCGTCAGTGGTGGGAGATATTGTCTAGGTAGTGATTGCTGTCATTCTCTTCTTCTCCCTTGCTTGAAAGTTGCTAAGAAGAAGTTTTGCCAGTGCATTTGGATTAATAGCCTTATTTTCTACTTATTGGGATTTTTTTTTCCAGATGTATCCATTGTGAATAGTTATTTCTTTTTTTGTTTTGTTTTGTTTTTATTTTTATTTTATTTTTTTAACTTTACAATATTGTATTGGTTTTGCCATATATCAACATGAATCTGCCACAGGTATACATGTGTTCCCCATCCTGAACCCTCCTCCTTCCCCATACCATCCCTCTGGGTCATCCCAGTGCACCAGCCCCAAGCATCCAGTATCATGCATCGAACCTGGACTGGTGACTCATTTCATATATGATATTATACATGTTTCAGTGCCATTCTCCCAAATCATCCCACCCTCTCCCTCTCCCACAGAATCCAAAAGACTGTTCTATACATCAGTGTCTCTTTTGCTGTTTTGTATATAGCGTTATTGTTACCATCTTTCTAAATTCCATATATATGCATTAGTATACTGTATTGGTGTTTTTCTTTCTGGCTTACTTCACTCTGTATAATAGGCTCCAGTTTCATCCACCTCATTAGAACTGATTCAAGTAAATTATTTTCAATGGCTTAGTAATACTCCATTGTGTATATGTACCACAGCATTCTTATCCATTCATCTGCTGATGGACATCTAGGTTGCTTCCATGTCCTGGCTATTATAAACAGTGCTGCGATGAACTTTGGGGTACATGTGTCTCTTTCAATTCTGGTTTCCTCAGTGTGTATGCCCAGCAGTGGGATTGCTGGGTCATAAGGCAGTTCTATTTCCAGTTTTTTAAGGAATCTTCACACTGTTATCCATAATGGCTGTACTAGTTTGCATTCCCACCAACAGTGTAAGAGGGTTCTCTTTTCTCCACACCCTCTCCAGCATTTATTGCTTGTAGACTTTTGGATCGCAGCCATTCTGACTGGCGTGAAATGGTACCTCATAGTGGTTTTGATTATTTCTATAGCAGCTACAAAACCAAAGTAACACACAAGCTCACATGAAGGAAATCCTATACTCAGTCTGGAATGAGGATGTCACTGGATTCTGTTTTAGCAGTTAGCATGTGATAAACTGATTAACAAAGCCTAGAAATAAATCAAGATCATCCTGACATTTAGGAATTTGACTGACAGATGCTCTTACATAGGTCATAGGCCTGTAACGAGTGATGATGTTTTCTTACCTTCTAGACAGCTATACTGCCTGACTCTAGAACAAAACATTCTGGATTTGGGGAAACACTTTCATCCTCAGCCAACTATAAATTCTACAAGTGGAAAAATAAACTTAGCAACTGCAGATTTCACCAAACACCCTACGAACATTGAAGTAAAATTCATCCCAACACAGTTAGGAGGTGCTAAACATGTCAATTTAGTGGACAAGAACAAAAATAGCTATGTAGACTAAGCAGGGAGTAGAAGATAGAAGAAAGGTCAAATGAAACAATGGATATATTAGGATACTGTTGGTTGCAAATGCCATTGCAAAATAGCCTGAGCAAAGGGAGTTTGTTGGCTTACATAACTGAAAATTTCAGGCTTGGTTGACCCCAGAGATGAAGATGATGTCAAGACAACATTCCCACCCCACCCTACTTCCCTTGATCTCACTCTCTCTCATCTTGGCTTTTTTCTCTGGAGAGTCCCTTCATCTAGTGGCTCCTAGAAACTCCAGGCTTATATACTTTAAGTCAAATAGAGACAGCACCTCTTTCCCAGAAGTTTCAGAACAAGTTTCATTGGCTTGGCTTAGGATATGTGTACTTCCTTTCACTAATAGTGGGGACACAGAGGTGGGTAAGTAAGGTCAGCATCTAAATTACAAAGACAGAAAGTGGGAAAACATGAGAAGGGGAGGAATGATTGTTGGGCAGGCAGAAATGACAGATATCCACTTGCCTAGAACAGCTTTACATGATGTGGTAATATCACACTAGGACACTACTGCGAGCTATAGACCCTAGAACCTGGAGGTCCAGAGTTTGCCATTTTATGAACAAAAGCTTCAGGCCCATCATGGATGATGAAGCAGCGTTAAGAACACCAAGTAGTTCTGGGGTTTTGACGCTCTTCAGTC